>NC_143253.1:140000-142500 GCF_984573655.1 Nuphar pumila | reverse complement strand
GGGTTTAGGGCTTAGGGTTTAGGGTTTAGACGGTTTAGGCTTTATGGTTTAGGGTTTTGGGTTTAGGAGGTTTAGGGTTTAGGGTTTATGGGGTTTAGGGTTTAGGGTTTAGGGTTTAGTGGGTTAAGGATTTAGGGTATAGGGTTTAGGGTTTAGGGTTTAGGGTTTAGGGTTTAGGGTTTAGGGTTTAGGGTTTAGGGTTTAGGGTTTAGGGTTTAGGTTTTAGGGTTTTAGGTTTTACGGGCTTTAGCGTTTACGGGCTTTAGGGTTTTGGGTTTACGCGGTTTAGGCGGTTTAGGGTTTAGGGTTTAGGGTTTAGGGGGTTTAGGATTTAGGGTTTAGGGGGTTTAGGGTTTAGGTGGTTTAAGGTTTAGGTGGTTTGGGGTTTAGGGTGTAGGGTTTGGGGGTTTAGGGCTTAGGGCTTAGGGTTTTAGTACTAGGGTTTAGGGTTTAGGGTTTTAGGGTTTTAGGGTTTAGGGTTTAAGGTTTGGGGTTTAGGGTTTAGGGGGTTTAGGGTTTAGGGTTTAGGGTTTAGTAGGGTTTAGGGTTTAGTAGGGTTTAGGGTTTTAGGGATTTAGGGTTTTAGGTTTTAGGGTTCTAGGGTTTTAGGGTTTTACGGTTTAGGTGTTGGGGTTTAGGGTTTAGGGATTTAGGGTTTTAGGTTTTAGGGTTCTAGGGTTTTACGGTTTAGGTGTTGGGGTTTAGGGTTTAGGGTTTTGGGTTTTAGGGTTTGGGGTTTAGGGTTTAGGGTTTAGGGTTTTAGGGTTTAGGGTTTAGGGTTTTAGGGTTTAGGGTTTAGGGTTTAGGGGTTTAAAGTTTTAGAGTTTTGGGTTTTAGGGTTCAGGTTTAGGGTTTAGGGTTTTAGGGTTTAGGGTTTAGGGTTTTGGGTTTACGGTTTACGGTTTAGGATATAGGGTTTTAGGGTTTAGGGTATAGGGTTTCGGATTTAGGGTTTAGGTTTTAGGGTTTTATGGTTTAGGTTTTAGGTTTTAGGTTTTAGGTTTCACGGTTTAGGGTTTAGGGTTTAGGGTTTAGGGTTTTAGGGTTTTAGGGTTTAAGGGTTTAGGGTTTTAGGGTTTAGGGTTTAAGGTTTAGGGTTTTAGGGTTTTAGGGTTTTAGGGTTTAGGGTTTAGGGTTTAAGGTTTAGAGTTTTAGGGTTTTAGGTTTTGGGTTTAGGGTTTTAGGGTTTTAGGGTTTAGCGTTTAGGTTTTAGGGTTTTGGGGTTTAGGGTTTAGGGTTTAGGGTTTTAGGGTTTTAGGGTTTTAGGGTTTAGGGTTTAGGGTTTAGGGTTTGGGGTTTGGGGTTTCGGGTTTAGGGTTTACGGATTAGGCTTTAGGGTTTTAGGGTTTTAGCGTTTTACCGTTTTTGGGTTTTAGGGTTTAGGGTTTAGGGTTTAAGGTTTAAGGTTTTAGGTTGTAGGCTATAGGTTTTAGGGTTTTAGGGTTTTAGGGTTTAGGGTTTTAGGGTTTAGGGTTTAGGGTTTTCGGGTTTGGGTTTTAGGTTTTACGGTTTAGGGTTTAGGGGTTTTAGGGTTTAGGGTTTTAGGGTTTAGGACTTGAGGTTTTAGGTTTTACGGTTTAGGGTTTAGGGTTTTAGGGTTTAGGGTTTTATTGTTTTAGGGTTTAGGGTTTAGGATTTAGGGTTTAGGTTTTAGGGTTTTAGGGTTTTATGGTTTAGGTTTTAGGGTTTAGGGTTTAGGGTTTAGGGTTTAGGGTTTAGGGTTTAGGGTTTAGGATTTAGGGTTTTAGGGTTTAAGTTTTAGGGTTCATGGTTTAGGGTTTTAGGGTTTAGGGTTTCGGGTTTTAGGGTTTTAGTGTTTAGGTTTCAGGGTTTTAGGGTTTTAGGGTTTTAGGGTTTAGGGTTTAGGGTTTAGGGTTTAGGGTTTAGGGTTTAAGGTTTAGGGTTTGGGGTTTCGGGTATCGGATTTACTGTTTATGGTTTAGGGTTTAGGGTTTTAGGGTTTTAGGGTTTTAGCGTTCTGGATTTTGGTTTTAAGGGTTTAGGGTTTTAGGGTTTAGGGTTTAGGGTTTAGGGTTTAGGGTTTAGGGTTTAGGGTTTAGGGTTTAGGGTTTTAGGGTTCGAGGGTTTAGGGTTTAGGGTTTAGGGTTTAGGGTTTAGGGTTTTAGGGTTTGGGTTTTAGGTTTTACAATTTAGGGTTTAGGGTTTAGGACTTGGGGTTTTACGGTTTAGGGTTTAGGGTTTATGGGGTTTAGGGTTTAGGGATTAGGTATTAGGGTTTGTGTTTAGGGTTTTGGGGGTTTGGGGTTTAGGGCTTAGGGTTTAGTGTTTAGGGGGTTTAGGGTTTAGAGGGTTTAGGGTTTAGGGTTTAGGGGGTTTATGGGGTTTAGGGTTTAGGGTTTTTGGGGATTTAGGGTTTAGGGTTTTTGGGGATTTAGGGTTTAGGGTTTAAGGGGTTTCGGGTTTAGGGTTTAGGGTGTTTAGGGTTTAGGGTGCTTAGGGTTTAGGGTTTAGTGGGTTTACGGTTTAAGGTTTAGGGTTT
>NC_143253.1:5000-135000 GCF_984573655.1 Nuphar pumila | reverse complement strand
GAAAATTCAGTCGGAAAGGTCAGTTGAGTCAGTGTGTGGTCAGTTCATTTGAGTTCTGAAACTCTAGAATCCAGCTCATCTCAGTTCAATCCAGCTCGAACCCCAATTTTCAGTGTCACTCTAACCCAATAGAAACCAAAAACCATTTCTTCAACCATTTTACAAAATATATCAATTTTAATGCTTTTTAAACTAGTACAGTTGCCAATTGGGATCTAACATCTAAAATTATTCATTTAGGATTAGCATTTCGCATGTCATTTCATATCATTTCTCAACATTTCATAACATTTCATCACATCCCATCCCATTTTCGAAGTCTAGAACTCTAATTTTATAAATTTCAATCTAGATTGAGTTTTAAAAGTTTTCAGAAATCAATTTCAAACCCTAAGTTTCCAAAACTGACATTTTTACCCCTGGGAGTCTAAATTTGAAAATATTTTCTCGAGAAAAACAATCTGTATTTCTTTCAGAATTAAATTTTCAAATTTTACACTGGATTTGCTTCGCAATGGGGTATTGAACTTCAAAATCTGAGCTCGTTTCTTTTATAAATTTTCTAAAAAGACTATTTTCCCCCTTTAATCATCAAAATGAATTTCAAAAGTGGAATTTGAACCCGCTCTTAGATGGCCCATCCATTTGCATTTTCTTATTTTAATTTATAAAAAAAAGAAAAAAAATTATCTTTTTCTTTGTTTTTTGTTTGTTTTATTTTATTTCTTATTTTATTTCTTATTTTATTTTATTATTTTATTCTTCCTAAGGTGGGACCCACAAGGGAGTCGACCACCCTAGCCCACCTTCCAACCCACTTCCTTTCTTTTTTTTTCTCCATTTTCCTTTTTTTTATTATTTTTTTCTTTCCTTCTTTCTTTCTTTTCTTTCTTTCTTCTTCCTTTTTCTTTCTTTCTTTCCTCCTTTCTTTCCTCTCCCTCCACTCACGTCTGGCAGCCCAGCCCCCCCCCCCCCCCCCCCCTCTTCTCCTTCCTCTTTCCCTCTCCTTTTTTCCCCTCTTTCCTTTTCTTTCTCCCTTCTCTCTTTCCTTCTTCTCTTCCCTTTCTTTCCTTATTTCTTTCCTTCTTCCCTTCCTTCCTTCCTTCTTTTTCCTCAGCCTCCAACCCATTTACGTGGGTTCCTTTCTTTCATTAACTAACAAAAAACTTAGAAAAGATTTTATCTTTCCCTAAGTTAAGAAACTCAATCAAAAGGTCATACGGCTGGGGCTTTTTCTTCAACAACTCACGCCTATCTCTCTCTCTCTCTCTCTCTCCCCCTTGAACTCTCCCTTTTTCTCCCCTTTGTTGCTACAGCCATTGAGGTTACAGCACCCTTCCTCCATTAATAGCAGCTTCAACAAGGCACCTCCACCTTGCTTCAGCCAGCCTCCACTTTGAAGCACCATCCTCACCATCGGTCCAGCCACCAACCTCTCCTTGAAGCCCTTACACAACAACCTTCGAACCTCTCTACAACAGCTCCCAAAGAAGATCTGGACGCCCAGCCACCAAAGGGAAATATCAGCCAATAGCATCGGCGCCACAGCAGCCTCCTTCCATTCCTTCCACCCGGCCTCCTTCACATTGAAGCACCAACCTAGGTAGCTGCCACCTCCTTGGACGCCAGCCACCAAAGGGAGGCATCAGCCAACAGCCTCCTTCAGCTTCTCCAGCTGCTCCTTTTGGAAGCAGCCACCCACCTAGATCAACGCCAACTCCTCTTGGTAGCAGCACATATCCAGCTTCATCATCCCTTGGTGCTACATAGCCGCAGCCATCGGGGTAGTCTCACCTTCTTCAAATATCTAGCTACAACCACACCGACAATACATCAATTTCATCTCCTCCACTTGTTGTAGTTGAAGCCCCAAGGAGATCCTCTTTAATCTTTGCTTCAATCGAGTGCCAAGGTATGGAATCTACCCCTTTGCTTATGTTTCATGTTTTATCAATTTTTCATGCTAGGCAAATCTCAATATTGATCATTAAAATGAAAAAACTGGATGCAAAACTCATTTGGAATTTAGCTTAGGGTGATATAATGTTTTATTCTTAAGTTTAAACGATGGAAAATGAGTATGATTATTATTTCATGCATAAACTATATGAGTGGGGTGATTCAACCCTTCGATGGATTTAATCCCCCATTTCAATAGTTAAAATTAATCAAAAGTCATACCTCTCCATTTTCTTGTGTTTTTTTTTGTTTTGTTAATCATACCATCAATTTCATGTCATTTCCATATTAAATCTTGCACTTAGGTTTGTTTCAACATCTCATGATAATATGATTCATATAATGTAGTTTCACTAATGCTTATTTATTAGTTCATAGATTTTGATTTTAAGCATCAGTCCAATTGATATTTCATGTATTTATTTTCGTTCAAAATGTCTAAAAAAATTATTCATGGATACTTCTGTCTATTTTTGTGTTCTTGTCAAAAATTTGATTCAATTCGAGTTTCAGAACTCATCTAAACCGATCAAATCCTACATCGAGTTTTCTGCTTCTCTGAATTTTCAATTTCTGCTTTAGCAGACAAAAACCTTTGGCATCACCCCTATGGAAGATCTGAATCGTCCTCAAAAAATCACAGTGGATTCATAATTGAATCTACTAATGATCTGGAAATTTTGAAGTTTTTTCAATTAGTTTTAACCTCTGCCAAAAATCAAATTTCCAAGACCTCTGGGAAAATCTCGATTTTCCTTTGTCATGGTGAAGATAGACCCTAATGCACCAAGTCTGTTCAATTCGTAGCCCGTCTGCAAAAACTTTCAACACAAAAGTTGTTTCTGACATATTTTCCTATCATTTCCCAAAATTTTGGGATTTTTGAAATTGTCTCAGCATTTTTCCCGAAATTTTCTTTTCTGTCTGGCAGATTTCAATATCCAGAAATTCTAGAGATTTTGGTCTCTGATAACAGTCTGCCCTTTTCCAAACCGTAACCTGAATCCCAATAGTGTGAAAATATCAAATTTTTCACTTTCTGCCAGGGAGATTTTCACACAGTTTCAGCCTTTTCCTCATATTTTTACTATTTTTCCCATATTTTCTACCGAAACCTGTCTGTTTCCCCCAAATCCTAGAGTCGCCAGATTCCGATCCGACTTACCGGAGCTGTACAGCTCCGACCATAGGTTAAAACCCGAAAGTGTAAAAGGAAAAAATCCTTGCCTTACTTTTCTATCTCACCCTATAAAATTTGGGAAATTTTTATGGAATTTTGATATCCGAAATCCCCTTTAGAATCAGCATTTTAGGCAAAATTTTGATTTTCTTAGGATTTTAACTATTTTCTATATTAAGAAAATACAAAAAAAAATTAGATTTTCGAGCTCCATTCTGTTTTTAGGGTTAATTTAAGTGTCCATGCCAAATTTGGCTTAATTTCAGGTTCATTTGCTCCAAGTGTTAGTTTATCTTTAAATTCAGAAGCAAAAATGAGGCGAAAATCAAGTTAAAATTGATATTTTATTATATTTTCTCCATTTTAGGGTTTTATCATGTACATAAGCATGTAGAATCATATTAGGGTTAATTTAAATCTCATTTGCATTTCATATTTTTCAATTTTGCAAAATTTATTTCAGAAAACTCTCGTTTCAAGGCCATAGTCTTGTTATCAGGGGTATTTTGATCATTTTGACCATAATTTCGAAATTTCAATTTTTAATTTCATAAATTTTTATGCATATCATCATATTTCATCATATTTCATCATATTATGTTTGATTTATTTCATTTGATTTTCAAATTTTCAAAATTTCTTTCAGAAAACCCTGATTTCAAGGTCATTAGAGTCATTTTGGTCATTTTGACCCCAATTTCGAATTTTCAAGTTTATTTTCAAAATTTATTCATTATTTCTCATGTTTACATCAAAGGGGGTATGAATTTGGGTTTATATCTGAATAATATCTGATAATTTCTCATATTTTCGGATAAATTCAAGAAAACTTACATTTTTGTGCTAACCTTGTTTTCTAGGTTTGAAGGAACATTCAAGAAGAAGTCTTAGTTTTATTTTTTTATTTCAATTCAATGTAAAATCAAATGTAATAATTTGGAATAAGAGTTACTTTTCTGCTTAGAATAGGACTGCATTGCATATAGTTTAATTTTTGCAAATTTCAATATTTGAAGTATGATTCATGCACATTTATTTCAAATTCACTATGGTTTACACGAATGACACATGCACAAGCTCTTATGAAGTTTATAAACTCGGTGGGATTCGTATTTATGACATTAGTCAGAATACGAAGAAAACCAAGATTTATGATCTTCATATTAGCCACATTCAGCCTACACACTTAGGCTAACTTCAAAAATGCACTGCATTTCTCAAAGTTTCAAAAGGATTTCCCAATTCCTCAATTGAAATTCTATTTTAAATTCATATTCATTCATTCATATCATTCAAATTGCATTATTTTCAAATTCTTTTTCCAACTTCAATTTCAGAAAAATCAATTTTCTCAAGGATTTACCAAGTTTCTCAGGATTAGATTTTCTCAGAATTCTGAGTTTTTCAAATGAAATTTCAAAAGCATTTCCAAAGTTCAAACCAAGATTTTCCAATGTTTTAAAATTCTCAAATTTCAAAATCCCAAGTTTTTA
The DNA here is from genome assembly GCF_984573655.1 of Nuphar pumila. NCBI lineage: Eukaryota > Viridiplantae > Streptophyta > Magnoliopsida > Nymphaeales > Nymphaeaceae > Nuphar > Nuphar pumila. Next base: position 130,368 of record NC_143253.1, on the reverse strand, counting down.
TAAATCGATTTTCTCATATTTCTCATTTTCCTAAGGATCCAGTTTCCTGAGAATCTGTTTTCCATTTAAAAAAAATCATTTTCCAATGAATTTTTTAGATTTTCTTTGAATTCTCAAATCCATTTTCTTAGAAAAACAAATTCCAAATCTCAAAATCGATTTTCCAAAGTTCAAGTTTTCTTGAGAAATCACTTTCCAATGCAAATTCCTGATTTTCAATGAAATTCAATTATTTTCCCAGAAATTCCAATTTCAAACACCTTTTTAATAATCTTTCAAGCTCATTTCAATTTTCCAAAGCAAACATCATATTTTCTCAAACTTGCATCTTTTCAAAATTTCATAGCACAAGCCTGATTCTTTGTGCATTCTAGGAAAAATAGAGCATAATTTAGATATTTGAGTCAAGTTAGAGCACATAATTGATCCTTAGTTCAATTACCCCTGGTAAAGGCGCCAGGAACGGTTGAACCTCGTACCGACAGGCGGATCCCATTGCACGGAATTTTCCCGCAAAATTTCGAAAACAGAGGCAAGCTCATTTTCAAAAACTATTTTCAAAACTTTCGTCGAGTTTGACTCGCGAAATTCATTTCTCTCTCGCAAGAGAGGGGAAATTTTTTTGCGATGATAACAGGTTTGGCGACCGTGATGGGACTTGTCTTCGTCTGATCAATTATGTGCTTTGACTTAGTTCAAATTATCAAAATTGTGTTCTATGGAATGTCAACTTTTAATTTCTGATATCATGTGAACCTAGAAGCCTAGACTTGAACCCAGCTGACATGGATTGCATGTAGACTAGGCATGGTTTGGTAGGACCATATTGAGGAGAATTATGCATGCTCACTTAGACCTAGGTCTGAAATACAACACTCATCAATCTAGGACTTGTATGAAAACAATGTTTGCTTCTTCAAAAAAATTCAAAATCTCTATCTCTTTAGGTTTTAGAGCCCTTTGTGTGCTTGCATGTGGTCATGTTTTAAAAAAACACCCCACCTATGTCTACTCGGTCTTCACGTTGCTGGGCTCTCTTCCAGAACCATAGTTCGGGACAGAGCCTCACAACTTGGCCACTTATTTGGGCTAACGCCCCCCTGCCACGTACCAAGGACCATAGTCCAACGTATATCGGCAGATGCTCAAGGATGTTGGGAAAACACAAGCCTAGACCCGGAGATGAGTTTTATGCCACGTACATCGAGTCTCGGCTCGAGTATATCAGTATAGTATGATTAAACACAGTTGATCTGAGCCTAGAGTCAGGATTAGGGTCCAAAAGCTCTTTCAAAATTGATGCATTTAGAGTCAACTTCTTAGGGATTGTTGTATGTGCATAATTGATTGAATGTATGATGTTCATTTTTTTCTTATTTTCTTATATTTTTTCCAATTTTTCCAAAATACCGGACAATTTTCCAAAATACTTCATTTTTCATCTTTTATAAAATATCTCATTTTTTCAAAAAACCCTGGATGATTTTTCCAAATTATCTACCTTTTCTTCAAAACTTCAGGTGATTTTCCCTTCTTTTGTTCCTTTGGACTTCGAATTTCCAAGCTTTTATTTTATCCTGCCTGCAATTTTCAAAATTCTTGTATTTTCCAAAGTCTAATTTCAATCTTCCTATCTTTCAGTCCAATGGCATCCAGTCATCTCGGTTCTGTTTTTCCTGAGGGTCACATCTCCTACGAGGTGCGATAAATTCTTCCCGAGCATCGAGCTCTCAGCACCGGACCCTTCTTCCCCTGGTGGTACTATGTCTGGTTCAAAAACTTCTCTCGTATGTTTCCGGACCACTTGAGCGATTGCGGGTTGGAACTGGCAACTACAGTGGGAAAGTTGTCAGTCAACGCCAATCTGATCCATGCACTGGCACGTCTGTTTCCCGTGGGGCGAGATGACACTATTGATGAATGAATTTTTAGAGATCATGGGACTGCCTGAGTCAGCCAGTCAGCCTGGAGATCCGTTAGAGCAGCAGTTTCTTATTAATGTCAAGGGTCTGGACCCTAAAGATATTGTGGCTCACATGACAGGGCGCAAGTCTTGGCCATTGATTAAAGAAAACAGGAATGAGTACGTGAGCCTGATCGAGATATACCGACAGTATGGAGAATTCACAGAAGTCAGCTTGTTGTCTAGGACAGCTCGAGAGAGAATTCAGCATGCGATGGTTTTGTGCACTATGAGACTCGCTTTCTTTCCAGACGAACATAATTATGTGGATGTCAGAATAGTATAGCTTCTGAGAAGATGGAGAAGTCGACAGACCAACCGTCTCTCAATAGCCATGGCCGCGCTTGCTTTTCTATACAGAGGATTGACCCGCTTCACACTTGAAGAGTCCATCTTAGTCGAAGGATGTATCTATGTTCTTCAATCTTGGTTCGTTCAGCATATACCGACTAGAGCTAGTTCGTTCAGATACAACGGCAAGGAACTCCTTCCAGTTGCGTGGTACCGATTCCTGATCGATTATCGGCAGAAAGATGAAGTTGTATGGGACTACTTTGATCGAGAGTTATCGCCTCCCAGATACACCTATGCATATGGTAAGAGATTCAAGTTGCTTGGTCCATTCTTCTGCGCCTACTATCATCTAAAGCGGTGTGTTCGACAGTTTTCTCAGAGACAAAAGCACATAGAGATGCGGCTGCTATCAGGAGTCATGTCAGAGTTCGACCTTACATCAGCAGAGTGGTCTGGAACATACCATTCTTCCAGATATGAATGGGACTCTTTTGTTACTCTTCCGCTTTTTTCCAGTCCTCGTGTCTTTACTAGTTATAAAGAGTGGTGACAAATTGTCTGTTCGCCTCGTCTTTCCCAAGTTTATTATTGATGCAATCATGTTTTCCTTTCAATAAATAAAAATCTTGCAAATTCTTCAATTCTTGGTTTGACGACCTCGCCTAGGTAACAAGGCATAATTTTCAGTTGTTTATTTTCTTTGCAAATGAATGACAACGTAATTGTCGTAATCCCAACGACGACTCAATCCCTAGTAATGGGATACTCTTTCAATTGTCTACCAAAATTCTCAACAAATATTTTTCTCCAAATCAAAATCTCTCTCAAAAGCTAACCATCAATTTTGCCCTGCAGAGAGCATTCATGACATTCAATGGTTAAAACAAGGTCAGGGAAGAAAACTGCACCAGTTGAAGATATCACATATTCAACAGCTTCGGGCGAGGAAATGGATTCCCCGCGCTTGGGCAAAAATCAAGGGCAAAAAGTCGAGGATGACATTGATCCTCAAATGTATGTCATGTTTAAGAAGATGATGACTAAGATGCTGGCTGAGCAAGCTGAAACCAGTGTAGAGCATACCCAAGTCAAGCCAAAGGCTAAGGGTCATACAGTAAAAAAGCAGGTGAAGATGTCTAAAAAATGTGTCTAACATGTTGATACAACTGATGAAGAGGAATCAACAGAAGATTCAGATGAAGAGTTTGAGACTCATCAGGCATTCCGCAAATCTACCCAGGGGCAGGGGTCAGCCCACAAATTTAAAGATCAGTCTGTCAATGACTCTGATCAGCCGCAATTCAAAGATGTGGTCAGAATGCTTCTAGACTTGCAAGCCTGCGACAAGGGCAAAAAAGTCTTCACCAGCGAAGACTTCTACGATGGTTTGGATGGGGATGATAATCTTGAGAATCTCCCCAGAAAATTTATCAAATTTGATGGTTCTGGCGACCCTAAGGCATATCGCGCCATGTTCTTCATTGAATGCTCCAGATTTAAGCGAGACAACCGCGCACTGTTCCTTTGTTTTCCTCGCAGTCTGAAGGGAACAACGGCAAAATGGTATTCGGAACATGTCAACTCTATTGAAATGAAAGAATTTGATAAAGTGGTGAATATGTTCATTGAGATATTTTTTTTAATGCTGAGGCACTTCTCACCCTCAGTCACCTCTGTGGCCTTAAACAGAGAGACAATGAGAAGGTCAGAGATTTCATTCACCGTTGGAGGTCAGCTTGTAATAAGATGAGAGACCTCATATCAGATAGACATGCTCTGTCCCTAATTCTGAGCAATTTCTCACAGCCTCTAAGAGGCATCATCTCTACTGCACCATCAAGAACATTCATTAAACTGACAAAGCGAGCCGAATGGCTCGAGTTGAGCATGAAAAATGGTTTATATGAAGGCTTTACATTTACCAAGAATAACAGTCAGAATGAGTCAAAGAAGAAGGCTCATTACACTCATTCTGTCAGGAATAATAATTGGAACCACCGTAAGGGGCAGAACAGAGATTTCTGTTATGGGGCAGGAAGTTCAAACAAGAATGACCAAAAAGGCAAGTTGATCCCTCAATACAACAATCCATTGCAATTAGAGCAGGGACCAAAGCTCCGAGAAAAAGTGAAGCATGAAGGGTGAAGTTATGACAGGAAATTCACTCCACTGGACCAATCACTCGAAACGGTGCTCTAGTACATGTTGACCAAGGAGATGGTCAAACTGCCCAGGCTGGTCGATCCCCCTGTTCCCATGGGAAAATTCAAAGATCAATTTTGCAAATTTCATAGAAAAGTGGGGCATAATACCGAGAACTGCTTTGTTCTCAAGAACATTGTTCAGGATCTCATTGTCAAGAATCTTCTGGTAGATGGTGCCGAAGATGAGAACATGGAAATTCTGAAGAAACCCTTTCCTCATCATTCTACAACAGTCATTTTTGAACAGCCTTTTCAGCCGCAGGCGCATATTAGGTCATGCTCTAAAAAAGATATGCAAGCTCAACATCAGGTCCTTGTACTGCAGCAGGCTCAGTCCAAAGCTCAAAAAATGGACCTTATCTCAGCCTTCGGAAAAATGAAAGTATCTGCCAAGCCCGCTGGGATATCTCCTGAGGTGGCTAAGAGAATACCATGGTTCCCCAAGCACTTCATTAAGCCCGCCTCAGAGAAAAGTGAGACATCTGCACCAAAGCCAATAACTGCATTATCCAATGTCTCAATCTTGGATCTAGCCCAAGTTTTCGCCAAGCATCAGCAAGTATTGGATGATCTATTGCGGAAAATCAAGGTGAAACCGAGCATAACTCCTGAAGACATGGCCCAGATAGTCAATCAGGTCATGACAAATGCTCTGATCACTTTCTCAGATGAAGACCTCCCGAAGTCGCATGTGTTCCACAATAATGCTTTGTATGTTGTGATTCGAGCCAGAGGAATGATTGTTCCTCATGTGATGATAGATGGAGGTAGCAGCCTCAACATATGCCCGAAAATTACAGTCAAAGCTTTGGGCATTAAAGAAGAAGAATACATCCCAGACCCAATCAACATATACCGGTTCGATAATCATGGCCAAACAGCGAAAGGAAAAATCTTTCTAGAATTTTTTATTGACTATTCAGTCCACTCAATTCTCTTTCATGTGGTCAATGTGCCGCCAACATACAATTTGTTGTTGGGACGACCATGGAATCACAATACAAACCCGGTGTCATCTACTCTGCATCAGTGTGTCAAATGGTCAAAAGGTGGAATAATCACAACAGTCTTGGGCGAGGATCCGAAACAGAGGCTTGCACAACCCATGGTTCCCAGACCCACTTTTACTACTGATATCCCTAGCATTAGGGGCATTGATGAGGTCAGTTTTGAAGAGAATTTGGGAATACTACAAACGGCGGAACTGCCAGAGTATACAATGGCTATGACTCGATGGAGAGGCCCACAATTTTTCAAGATTGGAGGATGAATTTACTACAGCACATTCAAAGATCATCCTCTGTTCTCTCAATTTATGAAGACTAAAAAGGGATTTGATTTGTTGGTGAAGCATGGCTATCAGCCTTTTCAAGGCCTGAGCAAAAATGGAGATGGTCATCTCGAGTCGATTGGGATTCAATGGCAGAAGATCTCAGAAGGGCACTATTTTTGTCAAGGGGACACATTAGAAGAATCTTTTACATTTCTATTCTTTTGTTAGGATGATATCCTATTTCATTTTCATCATTGTCATTTGATCAATTCAGTCTTTCAATAAAGTTGTCAATTTCTTTCATTTGTCTCTTTACTTCTCATTATCAAATATTTGCAAAATTGTCATTATCTTGCTCTTTTATCTTTCAAAATTACTTTCTCAATAAAAGCAATTTGTTTTATGATGGGCAATTTCCATGAATCGATTTATTCTCCAATTTTCAGAATGTCTCTCCGATCTATCAAGAAGCTCATTCTTAATCCAAAGGCCTTTTCGAAGTCGACAGTGATTCATCAGGTCAAAATAAGAGCAGAATGCAGTCAGACTATAAAGCAGTCAGAAGAACCTGCAGAGTTCGATTCAGCTCTTTAAGAATTACCAGAATTTGCAGCACTTCAGAAACAAGATGAGCCATCATCCTTAGTTCAAGACCCGACTGAGGATATCAATATTGGATCAAAACACGATCCCAAAATTCTCAAGATTGGCAGTAGTTTGAGCCCAAAAGAGAAAGAAGTGCTCGCCCATTTTCTCAAGCAACATGAAGAAGTGTTTGCATGGACTTATGAGGATATGTCAGGTCTGGATACCAAATTGGTTGAGCATCGCCTCGTTTTAAAACCAGATGTCAAGCTAGTTAAGCAGAAGCTGAGAAAGATGGATCCCCGAGTGGAACAACAAGTTAAGGAAGGTCTTGAAGACCTACTCAAAGCAGGGTTCATTCGAACCATTGACTACCCAGATTGGTTAGCAAATATTATTGTTGTTCCCAAGAAAAATAGCAAAGTTCGAATTTACATCAACTTCAGAGATCTCAATAAAGTGACTCCTAAGGATGATTATCAGCTTCCTAATATTGATCTTTTGATTGATAGCACAGCAGGTCACGCTATGTTCTTTTTTATGGATGGATATTTCGGATATAATAAGATCAAGTTGGTTGCTCGTGATCAGTCCAACACATCTTTCACTACTTCTTGGGGCACTTTTTGTTATACGGTCATGCCATTTGGGCTTAAGAATGCTGGAGCCACTTATCAGCGTGCTATGGTCGTCATTTTCCATGATCAGATGCACAAAATCATGGATGCATATGTCGATGATATTCTGATAAAATCCAAAGAAGAAGAAGATCACATCGAAGCTCTCAATCAATTTTTCAAGCGGCTTATCCTTTACAAGCTAAGACTCAATCCACAAAAATGTGTTTTTGGAGTCGAATCAGACAAGTTGTTAGGCTTCCTAGTCAGCAAAAAGGGGATAAAAGTCGATCCCGCTAAGGCCAAGGTCATCATTGACATGCCGCCCCCGACTAATCTCAAAGAATTGCGTAGCCTTCAAAGATGTATGCAATCAATTCGATGATTCATATCCAATTTGGCCATGAGATGTGAGCCTTTGAATCATTTACTCAGAAAATGAGTGAAGTTTGAATGGGGAGCAGAGTGTCAGCAATCGTTCGAACGCATCAAGAAATATTTGCTCAATCCTCATGTTTTAAAGCGGCCAGAATTGAGGAAACCCCTACTGCTATACATCTCAGTTAATCAAGTTGCTTGCGGCGGATTCTTGGCACAATACAAAGAAGGCAGTCTGATAGAGCATGTCATTTATTATGTGAGCAAAACCTTTATTGATTATGAGAAAAAATACTCTCAGATAGAGAAGACATGTCTAGCTCTGGTTTAGATGTGTCAGAAATTGAGACACTATATGGAGACATCTGAAGTCAAGATTCTATCCAAATTAAATCCTCTCAAGTATATTCTCGAGCAACCATTTCTCAGCGGACGGATTGCCAAATGGCAAGTCCTATTGATGCAATATGATCTAGAGTATGTCTCTCAGTAATCTATCAAAGGCCAAGCAATTGCAGATCAATTGCCAAATTTTTCTCTAGCAGAGGATGTTAAGGTCGAGGATGATTTCCCCGATGAGCGGATCTGCAATGTTCAACAATCTCCAAATTGGATTTTATTCTTTGACGATTCCAAGAATATGGCAGACATAGGAATCAGGATTCTGCTAATCACACCTGAGAAGGAGATGATCCCCTTTTCTCTCAAACTGGATTTTCAATGCACTCACAATATGACCGAGTATGAAGCTTTGATACAAGGTTTGAAAATTCTGCAAGACTTCAATGTCAAAAGAGTGCATGCTTATGGTAACTCTTTGCTCGTCGTCAATCAAGTCCTAGCCAAATGGCAAGTGAAGGATCAGAAATTACTTCCTTATCAGAAGATTGCCTCAGCTCTTGCCAGCGATTTCGAAGAATTCTAACTTTTTCATATCAAGAGAGACTTCAATCAAGTTGCAAACAGTTTAACCAATCTGGGATCCATTATGTCTTTCAAGAGCAAAGAATCTTGTCGTTCCTTTGAAATTGACAGACTCAATCAACCTGCTTTCGTCCCAGTAGAGCAGATAAACCAAGCAGAGCAAAAGAAAAAGCCTTGGTATCATGACATCAAGAATTTCATTGAGACTGGCGAATTTCCTCGAGAACTCTCAAAGAAAGAGCAGCGAGCAATTCAGCGCATGTCTGCTCGATATTTTATTCTTGCTGACGTCCTTTATCGTCGTGGATTCAGCTCTAAATATTCCAGATGTTTGGACAAAGAAGAAGCCAAAGAAGTTATGCGAGAAGCACATGAAGGCATTTGCGGTGGTCATGTCGGCTATCAAACTCTTGTCAAACAAATCATCCGAGCAGGATATTACTGGAGAACTATGCAACAAGATTGATATCGTTTTGTGAAGAAGTGCGTTCAATGTCAGATGCATGTACCTTTCATTCATATGCCAGCAACATATTTGGAATCGGTCGTCTCGTCATGGCCATTTTCTATGTGGCCTTTTGATATTGTAGGCTCAATTACTCCTGCTTCAAATGGCCACAAATATTTTCTTACCGCAACAGAATATTTTACTAAATGGGTAGAAGCAGTAACTCTACGCACTGTCGAGGGTCGACATGTGGTCTCATTTATCCACAAGAATATCTTATGTCGTTTCGGCATACCGCATGATATTGTGTCAAAAAATGGCAGTCATTTCAAGAATGAGAGGATGAGGACATTCTTTTCAAAGTTCAGAATTCATCATCATTTCTCTGCTCCTTATTATCCTCAAGGGAATGGTCAAGCATAGGCCACCAATAAGATTTTGATTCGAAACCTGGAGTGAACTTTGGAAACAGGTCGTGACTAACATGAGAAGATTCATGATGCATTGTGGGCGTATAGAACCACCATTCGAACTCCAACTAATGCTACTCTTTAAGAACTTGTCTACGAAACTGAAGTAGTACTGCCTCTACATGTTCAGAAACCTGCTCTGAAATTTGCATCACTTCTATAATTACCTCTTGATCAGTATCAGCAACAACGGCTAGTACAGCTCAATCATATCGTTAGAGGATAGCCAGACAATATGCAAAATATGTCATTAAAAGGAAATTCTGAGTCAATGATCTAGTTCTTAGATCAACGACTTATCTCAAGCACCGCCCAGGTGGCAAGTGGTCGCCAAATTGGGAAGGTCCCTATGTTGTCAAAGAGGCATTGCCTCGCAATTCATATCGGCTCATCAATGCCGACGGAGTGGAATTACCAGATCCCATCAATGCTCGACATTTGAAAAAATTCTATACTTAAAACATGGCTTATTCTTTGTAATTCCTCCAAATTTTGTTCAATAATGGTTAAATTCTCATTTCCCAGTTACACTAGGGCATTTTTAAAATTTTGTTTTTATCTACAAATATCATGTATACAGGCAGTATAAACAAATCTCTCATTTCGCACGCATGTGCACTCATTTTATAGCATTTTCATATTTGCATACATCTGCATTCATTGGCATTTGCATTCATTGGCATGCATTTGCATCAAATTCATTACCCATTCAGGATAAGGGATAATCCTGAGACCCCGACAATCATTCTCGTTACAATTCTCAAATACTTTAAGAGCATAGGTCTCTTTCAAAAATTCAAGTCTCAATTTAAAAACAAGGTATGTTTTCAAAATCTAGTGCTCGAACTGGTATATTTTCAAAACCCAGTGCTTGAATTGGTACACGTTCAAAAGCCTAGTGCTCGAACTAATATATTTTCAAAATCCAATGTCAATGTTGACACATTTTCAAAACTCGGTATTCATACTGGTATTCTTTCAAAATTAAGCACTCGTGTTAATGTCTCACTGGTTGGTCGTGTCAGTCGACCTCTTGGGTTCAGTCTTTTGTGTTGATCATTCATCAAGATTCAAGATTCAAGATTCAAGATCCAATTACCAATTTCGGCCCTCGGGCCACCCAATTTCCCAATTTCCAATTTCAAATACCAAATTTCAAATTTCAAATTTCCAACTTCCATATTCCAATTTCCAATTTCCAATTTCCAATTTCCAATTTCCAATTTCCAATTTCCAATTTCCAATTTCCAATTTTTCAATTTCCAAATTTCCAATTTCGACCTTCGGGTCAATCAATTTCCAAATTTCCAACTTTGACCTTTCATTCAATCAATTCCAATTTCGACCTTCGGGTCAATCAATTTCCAAATTTCCAATTTCGACCTCCGGGTCAACCAATTTCCAAATTTCCAATTTCGACCTCCGGGTCAACCAATTTCCAAATTTTCAATTTCGACCTTTGCGTCAATCAATTTCAATTTCAACCTTCGGGTCAATCAATTTCCAAATTCCAAATATCAATTTCTAAATTCCAAACTTCCAATTTCTAATTTCAAATATTAAATTTCAAAATTTCAACTTCTAATTTCGACCCTTTGGGTCACCCAATACCAATTTCAATCATTTCCTCTTGCGAGAAACCCTTTGTACAGGGAGAATTCAAGGGAGCTCGTTCTTTTCGCATGCTATCATTTGTTCACCTAGCATCTTTTTAGGGAGAGTTTGAAGGGACTCGTGTCTTTGTGAACCGTTTGCAAAACAAAATTCCAATTTCATACAAGGAACCCTTAGTTCAGGGAGAGCTTCGATGAAAGTTCGCTTTCCTTGTGAACCTAATTTCATACTAAGCCATTTCATTATGAAGGACCCTCTTTTCAGGGAGAGTGTGATGGACTCGCTCGTTCATGACCAATTCACCGACCTCACCATTACCGCCCCCCTTTCTATAAGAGAAGTCTAATGTTAGGAAGTTTTGACGAAAGCTTAATTTCTCTTTGAAAGTTCATTTTGCAAACACCTCCTCTTCAGGAAAGAGAGGAGTAATTTCTATTTCCAATTTCTGAATCTTCTTCTTTGGGGAAAGAAGAAGAAAATTTTTGTCATGGATGTGTTGCGTTGTGTTTCAAATGCTCGCTTTCACAAAGAATTTAAAGAAAATTTTGCCAATTTGTCATTAAATACTTGTTGATTTCAAAATCTTTATTGCACAAAATTTGAACCTCAAAATACCTTCAGTATTACTTCCGAAAGGACAAAGCTTTTGCGAAAAATGATTTAAAATTCAAAATCTTTCAATTGGCCAACCAAAAGGATGAAGAATAAATCCTCGATATGGCAAGCAAAGGAAATTCAATGTTGTTGCAAATCCATAAGTGATCAGTATTGATCGCAATCAATGGCACATTTTTAAAGATCATTCTTGGAAAACAAAGCAGTTGAAATATCTTGAGTGACAGAAAAATCCATTCAATTTTCATATCTCCTCAATCACCTAAAGCTACAATTAAATATCTGCAAAAGGGATCTCTCAATTGCCGTTAAGATGAAGACGAATTATGCGAGTTAGACCCCCGAGGCCAAAGAAGATTTGGATCATCTTCAAGATGAAGGAGTTTGTGACGGATCCTTCCAGGGAAAGTTCAGATCACCGTCAAGATGAAGGCGACTGCGATGAGCCTCTCGACAAACCCTAAAGGATATTTAATTTCTGCTATCATCAAGAGATTTTCAACCAAAGAGCCAATAATCGTCAATATAATCCCTGAGAGAAAAGAAAGATCAGAATATTTCTGAGATAAAGGAATTTGTGACGTACCCTTCCAAAAAAAAAAGAGAGAAAAGTCAGGACATCTCCAAAATGAAGGATGATGTAATCCCCAAAAACCCAAGAGAGCTCCAATTCTGTCAAAACAAAGTGGGCAGAAAGATCATCATGAGAAAAGAATCTCAGGATATCAGACTGCCAAATTTGTCAAAAAATCCTCTTTAAATTTTGTGAAATTCTATTATCAATATTCTTTCATCAATTGCTTTTACAATATCAAGAATACTCTCTTTTCTGTTCATATCAAGGAAATTGATAGCTTCCTTGAAAGAAAGTCAATTGCAAGAAATTTGAATTTGAATCTTGATTCTACGGAGTTAAGCCCAATCGGAGGTAATACTTTAGGTAGAAAAGATGGAATATTTTCAAAACAATGTGTGTCATTTTCAATTATTTTGAATCAACAATACTTTTCAACATTTTGACAATATTTTCTAGCTATCCTGGCGTGAAGCGAGAGCTTGATGTTTATCTTTGGCGCATTCTGACATCATTTGTTATCCCTTTTAGGACTTGATAACGGGAGTTTTCAAGATTCCTTTCCTTCTGTTGGTATAATCTGAACCCCTAGGTTCTCAGATTCACACACTTCCCTGTGTCCCCACTGTCCCACCATAGACAGTCCAATTTCGGCTTGAGGTTAAGCCACCAATCATTTCCTCCCAAAAGGGTCACCAATTTCAAAAGTTATTTAGTCTTAGCAATGAGGCGCTCAAAATCAAACCCCTTTTCAAGCTTTAAGGACCCCAATTTCTTTCTTTTGCAAAACTCCTATCGGATTCATTGTGCGGAGATCCAAAGGTTCCATCATGGTTTCTTCCTTCGAGGATTCCATTCATTTCTCAATCAGGATAAGGGTACAAACCTTAGCCTCCATTGATGAGGTATTTCATTTTCTGCCCCATCAGGATAAGGGTACAAACCTGAGGCTCCTTTGATGAGGTATTTCATTTTTCGCCCAATCAGGATAAGGGTACAAACCTGAGCCTCCTCTAAGGAGGTATTTCATTTCCCGATCAGGTTAAGGGTTAAACCTAAGCCTCATTTTGATAAAGTATTTCGTCTCCCGGTCAGGTTAAGGGTCAAACATGAGTTTCGTTTCTACACGAAGTATTTCTCGTCGCATCCAGGTTAAGGGCAAAACCTGAATCTCACTTTTTTTTTAAGTAAAATTTTCTTCTTCATTTGGCACTTCATATCTACCATTCTCGTCAGGGCTAATAGTTTCATATCCAGTCAGATCCTTCTAACTGGGGCATTTTTATAGCCCAAATTTAGTGTGTTTTTTTTTTTTTGCCACTAAGCTCGTCCTCAAGTCGGCTTAATAGCAAAGAGGGGCATCTGTAAACACCCCAAATTTTCCACACTCATTTCAGACCATCCTCCTCGGCAGTGCCAACCTTATTAGGTCAGTGTAGAAGTCAAACCCCGAGTCAGTTTAAGAAAATCACCACTTTACCCATTTTCACTAGGAAAATTACCATTTTACCCCTAGGTCATCCCGTACCCCAGTCAATCAGAGTCAACCAAGTTCACTGGTCAGTTCAAAACATTTAGAATATCAGTCATTTCAAGCTCATCTGAGCTCACAATGAACAGACCATTTTCATTTCTAACCATTCCTGTCAAAATGGGATCATTTCTTCAGAAATAAGCTCATTTCTCACTCAAATCAAAGCCAATTGTCTCTGAATCAGTCATTCATAGTCAGTCATATTCTCCAGAGTCTAACTGTAGCTCACCAGGAGTTCAAGTGCTCCAGATTCAGTTCAAAACCATTTCTGAGTGTCCAAGAGCCCATTTTAGTCCAGTTCAGCTCTTTCAGCTGAAATTGAGCTGAGTTCAGACAATTGAGCTAGTGTTTGAGCTTTGATTTTAGTTTATGTCAGTATTACTGACCTTTGTTTTAGCTCAAAGCCAGCTCAAGTTCGTAATTCACTTCGCTCCAGTGACCATTCCGTACCATTTATCTAAAAATGGCAGTTTTTCTTGAAAATTCAGTTGGAAAGGTCAGTTGAGTCAGTGTCTGGTCAGTTCATTTGAGTTCTGAAACTCTAGAATCCAGCTCATCTCAGTTCAATCCAGCTCGAACCCCAATTTTTAGTGTCACTATAACCCAGTAGAGTCCAAAAACCATTTCTTTAACCATTTTGCAAATTTTATCAATTTTAATGTTTTTAAACTAGTACGGTTGCCAATCAGGGTCTAACATCTAAAATTCTTCATTCAGGATTAGCATTTTGCATGTCATTTCTCATCATTTCATATCATTTCTCAGCATTTCATAACATTTTATCACATTTCATCCCATTTTCGAAGTCCAAAACTCCAGTTTTATAAATTTCAATCCAGATTGAGTTTTAAAAGTTTTCAAACCCTGGGAATCCAAAATTGACATTTTTACCCCCGAGAGTCTAAATTTAGAAATATTTTCTCGAGAAAAACAATCTTGATTTCTTTCAAAATTAATTTTTCAAATTCTACACTGGATTTGCTTCGCAACGGGGTATTGAACTTCAAAATCTGAGCTCGTTTCAAAAATTGTCAAAAATAGCCTATTTCGTTTGAAATTTTTTTGAAAAGACCATTTTACCCCTTTAATCGTCAAAATGAATTTCAAAAGTGGAATTTGGACCCGCTCTGAGATGGCCCATCCATTTGCATTTTCTTGTTTTAATTTATAAAAAAAAGAAGAAAAAAATATCTTTTTCTTTATTTTTTGTTTGTTTTATTTTATTTCTTATTTTATTTAATTATTTTATTCTTCCTAAGGTGGGACCCACAAGGGGGTTGACCAACCTAGCCCACTTCCTTTCTTTTTTTTTCTCCATTTTTCTTTTTTATATTATTTTTTTCTTTCCTTCTTTCTTTCTTTTCTTTCTTTCTTCTTCCTTTTTCTTTCTTTCTTTCTTTCCTCCTTTCTTTCCTCTCCCTCCACTCACGTATGGCAGCCCAGACCCCCTTCTCCTTCCTCTTTCCCTCTCCTTTCTTCCCCTCTCTTTCCTTTTCTTTCTCCCTTCTCTCTTTCCTTCTTCTCTTCCCTTTCTTTCCTTATTTCTTTCCTTCTTCCCTTCCTTCCTTCTTTTTCCCCAGCGTCCAACCCATTTACGTGGGTTCCTTTCTTTCATTAACTAACAAAAAACTTAGGAAAGATTTTATCTTTCCCTAAGTTAAGAAACTCAATCAAAAGGCCATACGGCTGGGGCTTTTTCTTAACAACTCACGCCTATCTCTCTCTCCCCCTTGAACTCTCCCTTTTTCGCCCCTTTGTTGCTACAGCCATTGAGGTTACATCACCCTTCCTCCATCAATTGCAGCTTCAACAAGGCACTTCCACCTTGCTTCAGCCGACCTCCACTTTGAAGCACCATCCTCACCACCCGTCCAGCCACCATCCTCACCATCGGTCCAGCCACCAACCTCTCCTTGCAGCCCTTACACAGCAACCTTCCAACCTCTCTATAACAGCTCCCAAAGAAGATCTGGATGCCCAACCACCAAAGGGAAATATCAACCAACAGCCATCGGCGCCACAGCAGCCTCCTTCCATTCCTTCCAGTCGGCCTCCTTCACATTGAAGCACCAACCTAGGTAGCCGCCACCTCCTTGGACGCTAGCCACCAAAGGGAGGCATCAGCCAACAGCCTCCTTCAGCTTCTCCAACCGCTCCTTTTGGAAGCAGACACCAACCTAGATCAACGCCAACTCCTCTTTGTAGCAGCACATATCCAGCTTCATCATCCCTTGGTGCTACATGGCCGCGGCCATCGGGGTAGTCTCACCTTCTTCAAATATCCAGCTACAACCACACCGACAATACATCAATTTCATCTCCTCCACTTGCTGTAGTCGAAGCCCCAAGGAGATCCTCTTTAATCTTTGCTTCAATCGAGTGCCAAGGTATGGAATCTACCCCTTTGCTTATGTTTCATGTTTTATCGATTTTTCATGCTAGGCAAATTTCAATATTGATCATTAAAATGAATAAAGTGGATGCAAAACTCATTTGGAACTTAGCTTAGGGTGATATAATGTTTTATTCTTAAGTTTAAATGATAGAAAATGAGTATGATTATTATTTCATGCATAAACTATATGAGTGGGGTGATTCATACCTTCGATGGATTTAATCCCCCATTTCAATAGTTAAAATTAATCAAAAGTCATACCTCTCCATTTTTTTGTTTTTTTGTTTTTTGTTTTGTTAATCATACCATCAATTTCATGTCATTTCCATATTAAATCTTGCACTTAGGTTTGTTTCAACATCTCATGATAATATGATTCATATAATGTAGTTTCACTAATGCTTAATTATTAGTTCATAGATTTTGATTTTAAGCATTAGTCCAATTGATATTTTATGCATTTATTTTCGTTCAAAATGTCTAAAAAAATTATTCATGGATACTTCTGTCTGTTTTTGTGTTCTTTTCAAAAATTTGATTCAATTCGGGTTTCAGAACTCATCTAAACCGATCAAATCCTACTTCGGGTTTTCTACTTCTCTGAATTTTCAATTTCTGCTTTAGCAGACAAGAACCTTCGGCATCACCCCTGTAGAAGATCTGAATCGTCCTCCAAAAATCACATTGGAATCATAATTGAATCTACTAATGATATTGAAATTTTGAAGTTTTCCAATTAGTTTTAACCTCTGCCAAAAATCGGATTTCCCAGACCCCTGGAAAATCTCGATTTTCCATTGTCATGGTGTAGATAGACCTTAATGCACCGAGTTCGTTCAATCCGTAGCCCGTCTGCAAAAACTTTCAACATAAAAGTTGTTTCTGACATATTTTCCTGTCATTTCCCAAAATTTTGGGATTTTTGAAACTGTCTCAGCATTTTTCCTGAAATTTTCTTTTTTCTGTCTGGCAGATTTCAATATCCAGAAATTCCAGAGATTCTGGTCTCTGATAACAGTCTTCCCTTTACCAAACCGTAACTCGAATCCCAATAGTGTGAAAATATCAAAATTTTCCCTTTCTATCAAGGACATTTTTCCACAGTTTCAGCCTTTTTACCATCTGTTTTCTATTTTTCACACATTTTCTACCGAAACCTGTCTGTTACCCCCAAATCCTAGAGTCGTCGGATTCCGATCCGACTTACCGGAGCTGTACAGCTCCGACCATAGGTCAAAACCAGAAAGTGTAAAAGGAAAAAATCCTTGCCTTACTGTCCTATCTCACCCCATAAAATTTGAGAAATTTTTTTGGAAGTTTGATATCCGAAATCCCCTTTAGAATCAGCATTATAGGCAAAATTTTGATTTTCTTAGGATTTTAACTATTTTCTATATTAAGAAAATACAAAAAAATAGATTTTCAAGCTCCATTATGTTTTTAGGGTAATTTTAGGTGTCCATGCCAAATTTGGCTTAAGTCCAGGTTCATTTGCTCCATCTGTTAGTTTATTTTTAAATTCAGAAGCGAAAATCAAATTAAAATTGATATTTTATTATATTTTCATCATTTTAGGGTTTTTATCATGTACATAAGCATGTAGAATCATATTAAGGTTAATTTCAATCTCATTTGCATTTCATATTTTTCAATTTTGCAAAATTTATTTCAAAAAACCCGGGTTTCAAGACCATAGTCTTGTTATCGGGGGTATTTTGGTCATTTTGAACATAATTTCGAAATTTCGAAATTTCAATCTTTAATTTCATAAATTTTCATGCATATCATCATATTTCATCATATTATGTTTGATTTATTTCATTTGATTTTCAAATTTTCAAAATTTACAAAATTTCTTTCAGAAAACCCTGATTTAAGGTCATTAGGGGCATTTTGGTCATTTTGACCCCAATTTCGAATTTTCAAGTTTATTTTCAAAATTTATTCATTATTTCTCATGTTTACATCAAAGGGGGTATGAATTTGGGTTTATATCTGAATAATATCTGATAATTTTCCATATTTTCGGATAAATTCAGAAAAACTTATATTTTTGTGCTAACCTTGTTTTCTAGGTTTGAAGGAAAATTCAAGAAGAAGACTTAGTTTTATTTTTTTATTTCAATTCAATGTAAAATCAAATGTAATAATTTGGAATAAGAGTTACTTTTTTGCTTAGAATAGGACTGCATTGCATATAGTTTAATTTTTGCAAATTTCAATATTTGAAGTATGATTCATGCACATTTATTTCAAATTCACTATGGTTTACACGAATGACACATGCACAAGCTCTTATGGAGTTTATAAACTCGGTGGGATTCGTATTTATGACATTAGTCAGAATACGAAGAAAACCAAGATTTATGATCTTCATATTAGCCACATTCAGCCTACACACTTAGGCTAACTTCAAAAATGCACTACATTTCTCAAAGTTTCAAAAGGATTTCCCAATTCCTCAATTGAAATTCTATTTTAAATTCATATTCATTCATTCATATCATTCAAATTGCATTATTTTCAAATTCTTTTTCCGACTTCAATTTCGAAAAAATCAATTTTCTCAAGGATTTACCAAGTTTCTCAAGATTAGATTTTCTCAGAATTCTGAGTTTTTCAAATGAAATTTCAAAAGCATTTCCAAAGTTCAAACCAAGATTTTCCAATGTTTTAAAATTTTCAAATTTCAAAATCCCAAGTTTTTATAAATCGATTTTCTCAGATTTCTCATTTTCCTAAGGATCCAGTTTCCTGAGAATCTGTTTTCCATTTCAAAAAAAATCATTTTCCAATGAATTTCTTAGATTTTCTTAGAATTCTCAAATCCATTTTCTTAGAAAAACAAATTCCAAATCTCAAAATCGATTTTCCAAAGTTCAAGTTTTCCTGAGAAATCACTTTCCAATGCAAATTCCTGATTTTCAATGAAATTAAATTATTTTCCCAGGAATTCCAATTTCAAGCACATTTTCAATAATCTTTCAAGCCTATTTTAATTTTTCAAAGCAAACATCATATTTTCTTAAACTAGCATCTTTTCAAAATTTCATAGCACAAGCCTGATTCTTTGTGCATTCTAGGAAAAATAAAGCATAATTTAGATATTTGAGTCAAGTTAGAGCACATAATTGATCCTTGCTTCAATTACCCCTAGTAAAGGCGCCAGGAACGGTTGAACCTCGTACCGACAGGCGGATCCCATTGCACAGAATTTTCCCGCAAAATTTCCAAAACGGAGGCGAGCTAATTTTCAAAAACTATTTTCAAAACTTTGGTCGAGTTTGACTCGCGAAATTCATTTCTCTCGCAAAAGAGGGGAAAAATTTTTGCGATGATAACAGGTTTGGCGACCGTGATGGGACTTGTCTTCGTTTGATCAATTATGTGCTTTGACTTAGTTCAAATTATCAAAATCATGTTCTATGGAATGTCAGCTTTTAATTTCTGATATCATGTGAACCTAGAAGCCTAAACTCGAACCCAACTGACATGGATTGCATGTAGACTAGGCATCATATTAAGGAGAATTATGCATGCTCACTTAGACCTAGGTCTGAAATACAACACTCCTCAATCTAAGACTTGTATAAAAACAATGTTTGTTTCTTCAAAAAATTTCAAAATATCTATCTATTTAGGTTTTAGAGCCTTATGTTTGCTTGCATGTGCTCATGTTTTCAAAAATCACCCCACCTATGTCTACACAGTCTTCACGTTGTTGGGCTCTATTCCAGAACCATAGTTCGGGACAGAGCCTCACAACTGGGCCACTTATTTGGGCTAATGCCCCCCTACCACGTACCAAGGGCCATAGTCCAACATATATCGGCAGACGCTCAAGAATGTTGGGAAAACACAAGCCTAGACCTGAAGACGAGTTTTATGCCACGTACATCGAGCCTCGGCTCGGTTTAGGGTTTAGGGGGTTTTGGGTTTAGGTGGTTTAGGGTTTAGGGTTTAGGGTTTAGGGTTTAGGGGGCTTAGGGTTTAGGATTTAGGGTTTAGGGTTTGGGGGTTTAGGGTTTAGGGCATAGTGTTTTAGTAGTAGGGTTTAGGGTTTAAGGTTTTAGGGTTTAGGACTTAGGGTTTTACGGTTTAGGGTTTAAGGGGTTTAGGGTTTAGGGTTTAGGGATTAGGGTTTGGGGTTTAGGGATTAGGGCTTAGGGTTTAGGGCTTAGGGTTTAGGGTTTGGGGTTTAAGGGGTTTAGGGTTTAGGGTTTAGGGGTTTTGGGTTTAGGGTTTAGGGTTTAGGGTTTAGGGTTTAGGGTTTAGGGTTTAGGGTTTTAGGGTTTTAGGGTTTTAGGGTTTAGGGTTTTAGGGTTTAGGGTTTAGGGTTTAGGGTTTAAGGGTATAACGGTTTAGGGTTTAGGGTTTAGGGTTTAGGGTTTAGGGTTTAGGGTTTAGGGTTTAGGGTTTTAGGGTTTTAGGGTTTATGGTTTATGGTTTAGGGTTTAAGGGTTTAGGGTTTAGGGTTTAGGGTTTTAGTGTTTAGGGTTTTGGGGTTTATGTTTTAGGTTTTACGGTTTAGGGTTTAGGGTTTAGGGTTTAGGGTTTTAGGGTTTAGGGTTTTAGGGTTTAGGGTTTTAGGGTTTAGGGTTTTAGGGTTTTACGGTTTAGGGTTTAGGGTTTAGGGATTAGGGTTTGGGCTTAGGGTTTAGGGCTTAGGGCTTAGGGCTTAGGGTTTAGGGGGTTTAGGGGGTTTAATGTTTAGGGTTTAGGGATTAGGGTTTGGGGTTTAAGGGGTTTAGTGTTTAGGGGTTTTGGGTTTAGGTTTAGGATTTAGGGTATTGTTATCATCGCAAAATTTTTCCCCTCCATCTGCGAGAGAGAGAAACGATTCCGCGAGTCAAACTCGACCAAAGTTTTTGAAAATAGTTTTGAAAATTACTTTCATCTGTTTTAAAAATTTGTAGGAAAATTTCAAGGAATGGGATCCGCCTGTCAGTACGAGGTTCAACCGTTCTTGGCGCCTTTACTAGTGGTATTTGAACCAAGGATCAAATTTGCGCTTTGACTAAGTTAAATTATCTAAATCATGCTCTGTTTTTCTAAGATGCACAGAGAATCGGGCATGTGCTATGAAATTTTGAAAAGATGTAATTTCGAGAAATATGATGCTTGCTTGAGGAAATTGAGATATGCTTGGAAAATGATTGGAAAAGTACTTGAAAATGAAATTCTTGGGGAAATTGTTGAATTTTATTGGAAATCAGAAATTGAATTGATAAATAAATTCTGAGGAAAACTTGTACGTTGGGAAAATCGATTTTGAGATTTGTATTGCTTTTCTGAGGAAATGGATTTCTAAAATGGATTTGAGATTTCTGGGAAAACTAGTTTTTAGAAATAATTCAAAGTTTTGAGAAAATCGATTTTGGGATTTGAAAATGAAATGGAGAATGTGTAAATCCTTGGAAAATCTTGATTTGGACTTGGAAAATACTTTAAAATCTCATTTGAAAATTCAGAGTTATGAGAAAATCAAATCCTGAGAAAGACTTAGAAATTCTTGGGAAAATCGATTTTCCTGAAATGGAGTTGGGAAATGAGTTTGAAAATAATGCAAATTGGATGAATATGAATTTGAAAGATATTTTATTAAGGAATTGGGAAATCCTTTTGAATTTTGAGAAATGCAATGCATTTTTGAAGTTAGCCTAAGAGTGTAGGTTGAATGTGGCTAATACGAAGATCATAAATCTTTGTTTTCTTCGTATTCTGACTATGGCCATAAATACGAATTCCACCAAGTTTATAAACTCCATAAAAGCTTGTGCATGTGTCATTTGTGTCAACCATAGTGAATTTTGGGAAAAATGTGCATGAATAATGCATCAGATATCAGAATTTGCATAAATTAAACTATATGCAATGCAGTCTTATTTAAGCAGAAATGTAAATTCTTATTCCAAATTATTACAACTTGATATTACATTGAATTGAAATAAAAAAATAAAAGCTAAATCTTCTTCTTGGATGTTTTTGCAAAACTAGAAAATATGTTAGCACAGAAATGTAGGTTTTTCTGAATTTATCCAAAAATATTGAAAATTATCGGATATTATTCAGATATAAACCCAAAATAATACCCCCTTTGATATTAACATGAGAAATAAGTAAAATATTTTTAAAATAAACTTGAAAAACCGAAATTGACTTCAAAATGACCAAAATGCCCCTGATGACCTTGAAATCAGGGTTTTCCGAAAGATTTTTTTTTAAATTTAGAAATTTAAAAATCAAATGAAATAAATCAAACATAATACGATGAAATATGATGATATGCATGAAATTTAGAAAATTAAAGTTTGGAATTTCAAAATTTAGGTCAAAATGACCAAAATACCCCTGATAACAAGACTATGGCCATGAAACCAGGGTTTTCTAAAAATAAATTTTGCAAAAATGGGAATTTAAAATGCAAATGATATTGAAATTAACTCTAATATGACATTCCATGCTTATTTATATGATAAAAATCCTAAAATTGCAAAAATATAACAAAATATCAAATTTAACTTAATTTTCGCCTGATTTTCGCTTCTGAATTTAAAAATAAACTAATACACAAAGCAAATGAACTTGGAATTGACCCAAATTTGGCATGTACACCTAGACTAACCCCAAAAATAGAATGGAGATCGAAAATCTATTTTTTTGTTATTTTCTTAATATGGAAAATAGCTAAAAATCCTAAAAAATCATAATTTTGCCTAAAATGTTGATTCTAAATGGGATTTCGGGTATCAAACTTTCATAAAAATTTCTCAAATTTTATGGGGTGACATAGGACAGTAAGGCAAGGATATTTTCCTTTTACAGATTCTGGTTTTGACCTATGGTCGGAACTGTACGGCTCCGGCAAGTCAGATCGAAATCTGGTGACTCTAGGATTTATGGCAAACAGATAGGTTTCAGAAGAAAATGTGGGAAAAATAGCAGACAGATGGGAAAATAGATGAAATTATGGGAAAATGTCCCTGAAAAATAGAAGAAGTTTTCATATTTTTGAAGTATTGGGATTCGAGTTACGGTTTAAAAATGGGCACACTGTTATCAGAGACCTGGATCTCTGGAATTTCTTAATATTGGAATTTGTCGGACAAAAAGAATAAGTTTAGAAAAAATACTTGAACAATCCCAAAAATTCCCAAATTTTGGTAAACGATAGAGGAATAGATTTAGAACAACTTTTATGTTGAAAGTTTTGACAAATAACTTATAGATTGAACTGACACAGCATATTAGAGTCGGTCTATACCCTAACAAAGAAAAATCGAGGTTTTCTCAGAGGTCTAGGAAAATTGATTTTTAACAGAGACCAAATCTATTTATAAGAATCCCAAAATTTTCAGACAATTAGTAGATTTCATCGTGAATCTACTGTAATTTTTAGGAGAAGAGTCAAATCGTCCATCTAGGAGATCCCATAGGTTCTTGTCTGCTAAAACAGAATTTGAAATTTCAAGAAGGTTCAAAACCCGACGCAGCCTACGATTTATTTAATAGAGTTTAGAAACCCGAATTAATTTGATTTTTTGGCATGTAAACAATAATAAATAAACCTAATTAACCTAAAGATTTTGAAATTTATGAGTAAAGATTCACACATGCAATAACGATGGGACTGAACGTCTAAAATCAAAACCTACAAATTAACAACATAACTTTAATGAAACTAACTAGGTAAATGAAATATATATAAGTTGATAAAGCAAGATAAAAAATTTGATGTTTAAAATATGGAACCTATATGTCAAATAAAATAATAAACAAAAAATCCAGAGAGGCATGATCCACTTTTTTTTGCTTTTGACTCTCAAAGTGAGAGGTTCGATCCATCAAACAGAATGACCTCATCACTCATTTAGTCCATACACATAAAATATGTGTTGTTCTACTTCTTCTTCTTCTTTTTTTTGCGACCATGGAAGAGACCTTGGTATCCTCTTGGATCTGATTTTGAAAGTGTCGCATGTCTTCCTTGTGAGAATAAGGCTTGGGATGCTCATATCAAGGGGCGGCAAGGGAAAAGAAATTGCATGGGATCAATTAACAAGAAAGAAAAAAAATGAAACTAACAGGGAATATCTAAAACAAGCCAAGGGAAATCCTACCTTGGTGTGTTGCTGTGTTGGAGCAGTGGAGCTTGTTGGAGGTTTTGTGCAAGGAGGTTGCTACAAGGTTGTTGGGCGTCTGCTACTTGGAGATGACTGGTTATGGTGATGTTGAGGTTGATAGACCAGATGGAACCAAAGGAAGAAGGAGAGATCAATAGGGTGGCGTCAATGGTTGCTTGGTTGTGGTTGGAACAATAAAGAAGGCTGGACGTCCCTTGTGTGGGCTGGAGATCGGCTGCAACGGAGTTGAAGTGGATGGAACCACTTGGTGGTTGATGTTGATGGAGGCCTAAAAGGTTGTTGTTGGAGGTCTTGAAGGTGGTGAAAGCTGGATGGGAAGACCTTGCTGGAGGCTGCTATGCTGCTGTGGAGGTGGCTGCTGCAACCAAAAGTTGGGGAGAAGAAGTAGGGTGCTAAACAAGAGAGAGGTTAAAGGAGAGAGAGACGTCAGTGTGAGTGGGAGAGAGAGAGGCGTGAGAGATGGATGGGGGCAGCCGTGTAAGCCCAACCTTTCTTCTTCTTCTTTTTTGGTGTTGGACTTAGGGAAGATAGATCTTTTTCCTAAGTTTTTTAGGTTTAATTAGAGAGGAATGAGAGGGAGGAACAAGGTTTTACGTGAATGATCGGAGAAATAAGGAAAGGAAGGAAGGGAAGGGAAGAAGGGAAGAAAGGGAAGAAGGGAAAAAGAAAGAAAAAGAAAGAAGGAAGAGGGAAAGGAAGGGAAGAAAGAAAAGGAAAGAGGAAGAAAGGAAAGAAAAGGGGCTAGGGGGTCGACCCCCTTGTGGGTCCCATCTTAGGTAAAATTAATAAAGAAAATGTGATAAATTTTTTTCCTTTTTATATATAAATTAAAAAGGCAAATGCAAATGGATGAGTCATCTCAGAGCGGGTCCAAATTCCAATTTTGAAATTCATTTTGACAATTAGAGGGGTAAAACAGTCTTTCCAGAAAGTTTCTGAACGAAACGAGCTATTTTTGGTAGTTTTTGAAACGAGCTCAGAATTTGAAGTTCAATACCCTGTTGCGAAGCAAATCCAGTGTAGAATTTAAAAATTTGAGTTTGAAAGAAATTCAGATTGTTTTTCTCCAGAAAATATTTCCAAATTTAGACTCTCGGGGGTAAAAATGTTAATTTTGTAAACCAAATGTTTGAAATTGATTTTTGAAAACTTTTAAAACTAAATCTAGATTGAATTTTATAAAACTGGAGTTTGGACTTCAAAAATAGAAAGAAATGTAATGAAATATTATGAAATGCTGAGAAATGATATGAAATGATGAGAAATGACATAAAATGATATGTGAAATGCAAACCCTGAATGAAGAATTTTGGACGTTAGACCCCGATTGACACTTGTACCAGTTCAAAAAGTGCTAAAATTGATAAAATTTGCAAAATGGTTCAAGAAATGGTTTTTGGACTCTATCGGGCTAGAGTGACACTGAAAATCGGGGTTTGAGCTGAATTGAACTGAAATGAGCTGGGTTTTAGAGTTTCAGAACTCAAATGAACTAACCAGACACTAACTCAACTGACCTTTCCGACTAAATTTTCAAGAAAAGCTGCTATTTTTAGAGAAATGGTACAGAATTGTCACTGGAGTGAAGTGAATTACGAATTTGAGTTGGGTTTGAGCTAGAACAAAGATCAATTATATAGACATGAACTAAAATCAAGACTCGAACACTAGTTCAATTGACTGAACTCAGCTCAATTTCAGGTGAAAGAGCTGAAAAAGGCTAAAATGGGCTCCTAGACACTTGGAAATGGTTTTGAACTAAAACTGGAACGCTTAAACTCCCCATGAGCTCAAGCTAGACTCAAGTGAATATGACTGACTGTCAATGACTAACTCAGAGACAATTAGCTTGGATTTGAGTGAGAAATGAGCTCATTTATGAAGAAATGATCCCATTTTAGCAGGAATGGTTAGAAATGAAAATGTCCTTCTCACTGTGAGCTCAGATGAGCTTGAAATGACTGATATTTTAACTGTTCTGAACTGACCAACAAGCTTGTTTGACTCCAACTGACTGGGGTCCAGGATGACCTAAGGGTAAAATGGTAATTTTCCTAGTAAAAATGGGTAAAGTGGCGATTTTCTGAAATTGACTAGGGGTTTGACTCCTACACTAACCTAACAGGACTGGCACCGCACGAGAAGGTGTGTCTGAGTATAGATGAGGAAAATTTGGGGTGTTAGGGTTTAGGGGCGTTAGGGTTTAAGGTTTAGGGTTTAGGGTTTAGGGTTTAGGGTTTAGGGGGTTTAGAGTTTAGGATTTCGGGTTTAGGGTTTAGGGGGCGTAGGGTTTAGGGGGTTTAGGGTTTAGGGGGTTTAGGGTTTAGGGTTTAGGGGGTTTAGGGTTTAGGGGGTTTAGGGTTTAGGGTTTTAGAGTTTAGGGTTTTAGGGTTTTAGGGTTTAGGGTATAGCGTTTAGGGTTTCGGGTTTTAGGGTTTTGGGTTTAGTGTTTAAGGTTTAGGTTTTAGGTTTTAGGGTTTAGGGTTTAGGGTTTAGGGTTTAGGGTTTAGGGTTTAGGGTTTAGGGTTTAGGATTTAGGATTTAGGTTTTAGGGTTTAGGGTTTAGGGGGTTTAGGGTTTAGGGGGTTTAGGGTTTACCGGTTTTAGGGTTTTGGGATTTAGAGTACAGGGTTTGGAATTTAGAGTACAGGGTTTAGGGTTTAGGGGGTTTAAGGTTTAGGTGGTTTAGG
Organism: Nuphar pumila; assembly: GCF_984573655.1. Lineage (NCBI taxonomy): Eukaryota > Viridiplantae > Streptophyta > Magnoliopsida > Nymphaeales > Nymphaeaceae > Nuphar > Nuphar pumila. The sequence continues at coordinate 103,646 of NC_143253.1, read as the reverse complement.
GTTTAGGGTTTAGGGTTTAGGGTTTAGGGTTCAGGGTTTAGGGGGCTTTGGGTTTCGAGTTTAGGGTATCGGGGGTTTAGGGTTTAGGGTATAGGGGGGTTAGGGTTTAGGGTTTAGGGGGTTTAGGAATTAGGGCTTAGGGTTTTAGTAGTAGGGTTTAGGTTTAGGTTTTAGGGTTTTAGGGTTTAGGGTTTGGGGTTTAGGGTTTTAGGGTTTAGGGTTTAGGGTTTAGGGTTCAGTGTTTAGGGTTTAGGGTTTAGGGTTTAGGGTTTAGGGTTTTAGAGTTTTAGGGTTTTAGGTTTTAGGTTTTAGGGTTTTAGGTTTTAGGGTTTTAGGGTTTTAGGATTTTAGGGTTTAGGGTTTAGGGTTTAGGGTTTGGGGTTTAGGCTTTTAGGGTTTGGGGTTTAGGCTTTTAGGGTTTAGGCTTTTGGGGTTTAGGATTTAGGATTTATTGTTCAGGGTTTTAGGGTTTAGGGTCTTGGGTGTTGGGTTTGGAGTTTCGGCTTTAGGGTCTTGGGTGCTGGGTTTGGGGTTTCGGGTTTTAGGGTTTAGTGTTTAGGGTTTTAGGGTTTTAGGGTTTTGGTTTTTGGGGGTTTGGGTTTTGGGGGTTTGGGTTTTAGGGTTTTAGGGTTTTAGGGTTTTGGGGTTTTGGGTTTTGGGGTTTGGGGTTTGGGGTTTGGGGTTTGGGGTTTGGGGTTGGGGTTTAGGGTTTTAGGGTTTTAGGGTTTTAGGGTTTAGGGTTTAGGGTTTAGGGTTCAGGGTTCAGGGTTCAGGGTTCAAGGTTCAGGGTTTTAGGGTTTTAGGGTTTAGCGTTTAGGGTTTTAGGGTTTTAGGGTTTTAGGGTTTAGGGTATAGGGTATAGGTTTTATGTTTAAGATTTTAGGGTTTAGGGTTTAGGGTTTAGGGTTTAGGGTTTAGGGTTTAGGGTTAAGGGTTTAGGGTAAAAATGTTAATTTTGTAAACCAAATGTTTGAAATTGATTTTTGAAAACTTTTAAAACTAAATCTAGATTGAATTTTATAAAACTGGAGTTTGGACTTCAAAAATAGAAAGAAATGTAATGAAATATTATGAAATGCTGAGAAATGATATGAAATGATGAGAAATGACATAAAATGATATGTGAAATGCAAACCCTGAATGAAGAATTTTGGATGTTAGACCCCGATTGACACTTGTACCAGTTCAAAAAGTGCTAAAATTGATAAAATTTGCAAAATGGTTCAAGAAATGGTTTTTGGACTCTACCGGGCTAGAGTGACACTGAAAATCGGGGTTTGAGCTGAATTGAACTGAAATGAGCTGGGTTTTAGAGTTTCAGAACTCAAATGAACTAACCAGACACTAACTCAACTGACCTTTCCGACTAAATTTTCAAGAAAAGCTGCTATTTTTAGAGAAATGGTACAGAATTGTCACTGGAGTGAAGTGAATTACGAATTTGAGTTGGGTTTGAGCTAGAACAAAGATCAATTATATAGACATGAACTAAAATCAAGGCTCGAACACTAGTTCAATTGACTGAACTCAGCTCAATTTCAGGTGAAAGAGCTAAAAAAGGCTAAAATGGGCTCCTAGACACTTGGAAATGGTTTTGAACTAAAACTGGAACGCTTAAACTCCCCATGAGCTCAAGCTAGACTCAAGTGAATATGACTGACTGACAATGACTAACTCAGAGACAATTAGCTTGGATTTGAGTGAGAAATGAGCTCATTTATGAAGAAATGATCCCATTTTAGCAGGAATGGTTAGAAATGAAAATGTCCTTCTCACTGTGAGCTCAGATGAGCTTGAAATGACTGATATTTTAACTGTTCTGAACTGACCAACAAGCTTGTTTGACTCCAACTGACTGGGGTCCAGGATGACCTAAGGGTAAAATGGTAATTTTCCTAGTAAAAATGGGTAAAGTGGCGATTTTCTGAAATTGACTAGGGGTTTGACTCCTACACTAACCTAACAGGACTGGCACCGCACGAGAAGGTGTGTCTGAGTATAGATGAGGAAAATTTGGGGTGTTAGGGTTTAGGGGCGTTAGGGTTTAAGGTTTAGGGTTTAGGGTTTAGGGTTTAGGGTTTAGGGTTTAGGGTTTAGGGGGTTTAGAGTTTAGGATTTAGGGTTTAGGGTTTAGGGGGCGTAGGGTTTAGGGGGTTTAGGGTTTAGGGGGTTTAGGGTTTAGGGTTTAGGGGGTTTAGGGTTTAGGGGGTTTAGGGTTTAGGGTTTTAGAGTTTAGGGTTTTAGGGTTTTAGGGTTTAGGGTATAGCGTTTAGGGTTTCGGGTTTTAGGGTTTTGGGTTTAGTGTTTAAGGTTTAGGTTTTAGGTTTTAGGGTTTAGGGTTTAGGGTTTAGGGTTTAGGGTTTAGGGTTTAGGGTTTAGGGTTTAGGGTTTAGGGTTTAGGGTTTATGGTTTAGGATTTAGGATTTAGGTTTTAGGGTTTAGGGTTTAGGGGGTTTAGGGTTTAGGGGGTTTAGGGTTTACCGGTTTTAGGGTTTTGGGATTTAGAGTACAGGGTTTGGAATTTAGAGTACAGGGTTTAGGGTTTAGGGGGTTTAAGGTTTAGGTGGTTTAGGGTTTAGGGTTTAGGGTTTAGGGTTCAGGGTTTAGGGGGCTTTGGGTTTCGAGTTTAGGGTATCGGGGGTTTAGGGTTTAGGGTATAGGGGGGTTAGGGTTTAGGGTTTAGGGGGTTTAGGAATTAGGGCTTAGGGTTTTAGTAGTAGGGTTTAGGTTTAGGTTTTAGGGTTTTAGGGTTTAGGGTTTGGGGTTTAGGGTTTTAGGGTTTAGGGTTTTAGGGTTTAGGGTTTAGGGTTTAGGGTTCAGTGTTTAGGGTTTAGGGTTTAGGGTTTAGGGTTTAGGGTTTTAGAGTTTTAGGGTTTTAGGTTTTAGGTTTTAGGTTTTAGGGTTTTAGGTTTTAGGGTTTTAGGGTTTTAGGATTTTAGGGTTTAGGGTTTAGGGTTTAGGGTTTGGGGTTTAGGCTTTTAGGGTTTGGGGTTTAGGCTTTTAGGGTTTAGGCTTTTGGGGTTTAGGATTTAGGATTTATTGTTCAGGGTTTTAGGGTTTAGGGTCTTGGGTGTTGGGTTTGGAGTTTCGGCTTTAGGGTCTTGGGTGCTGGGTTTGGGGTTTCGGGTTTTAGGGTTTAGTGTTTAGTGTTTAGGGTTTTAGGGTTTTAGGGTTTTAGGGTTTTGGTTTTTGGGGGTTTGGGTTTTGGGGGTTTGGGTTTTAGGGTTTTAGGGTTTTAGGGTTTTAGGGTTTTGGGGTTTTGGGTTTTGGGGTTTGGGGTTTGGGGTTTGGGGTTTGGGGTTTGGGGTTTGGGGTTTGGGGTTTGGGGTTTGGGGTTTAGGGTTTTAGGGTTTTAGGGTTTTAGGGTTTAGGGTTTAGGGTTTAGGGTTCAGGGTTCAGGGTTCAGGGTTCAGGGTTCAGGGTTCAAGGTTCAGGGTTTTAGGGTTTTAGGGTTTAGCGTTTAGGGTTTTAGGGTTTTAGGGTTTTAGGGTTTTAGGGTTTTAGGGTTTAGGGTATAGGGTATAGGTTTTATGTTTAAGATTTTAGGGTTTAGGGTTTAGGGTTTAGGGTTTAGGGTTTAGGGTTTAGGGTTTAGGGTTTAGGGTTTAGGTTTTAGGTTTTAGGTTTTAGGTTTTAGGGTTTAGGGTTTAGGGTTTAGGGTTTAGGGTTTTAGGGTTTTAGGGTTTTATGGTTTTAGGGTTTAGGGTTTAGGGTTTAGGGTTTAAGGGTTTAAGGGTTTAAGGGTTTTAGGGTTTTAGGGTTTAGGGTTTGGGGTTTAGGGTTTTAGGGTTTTAGGTTTAGGGTTTAAGGTTTAGGGTTTAGGGGTTTAGGGTTTAGGGTTTTAGGGTTTTAGGATTTAGGGTTTTAGGGTTTAGGGTTTAGGGTTTAGGGTTTAGGGTTTAGGGTTTAGGCTTTTAGGGTTTGGGGTTTAGGCTTTTAGGGTTTGGGGTTTAGGCTTTTAGGGTTTAGGGTTTAGGATTTAGGATTTAGGGTTCAAGGTTTTAGGGTTTACGGTCTTGGGTGTTGATTTTGGGGTTTGGGGTTTCGGGTTTCGGGTTTTAGGGTTTTAGGTTTTAGGTTTTAGGTTTTAGGTTTTAGGTTTTAGGTTTTAGGTTTTAGGGTTTAGGGTTTTAGGGTTTTAGTGTTTTAGGGTTTTGGGTTTTGGGTTTTGGGTTTTGGGTTTTGGGGGTTTGGGGGTTTGGGTTTTAGGGTTTTTAGGGTTTTAGGGTTTTAGGGTTTTAGGGGTTTAGGGGTTTGGGGTTTGGGGTTTGGGGTTTGGGGTTTGGGGTTTGGGGTTTGGGGTTTGGGGTTTGGGGTTTAGGGTTTAGGGTTTAGGGTTTAGGGTTTAGGGTTTAGGGTTTTAGGGTTTTAGGGTTTTAGGGTTTAGGGTTTAGGGTTTAAGGGTTTTACGTTTTACGTTTTACGTTTTACGTTTTACGTTTTACGTTTTACGTTTTACGTTTTAGGTTTTAGGTTTTAGGTTTTAGGTTTTAGGTTTTAGGTTTTAGGGTTCAGGGTTCTGAGTTCAGGGTTCAGGGTTCAGGGTTCAGGGTTCAGGGTTCAGGGTTTTAGGGTTTAGGGTTTTAGGGTTTTAGGGTTTTGGGGTTTAGGGTTTAGGTTTTAGGGATTAGAATTTAGGTTTTATGTTTAAGGTTTTAGGGTTTTAGGGTTTTAGGGTTTTAGGGTTTTATGGTTTTAGGGTTTAGGGTTTAGGGTTTTAGGTTATAGGTTTTAGGTTTTAGGGTTTATGGTTTAGTGTTTTTGGATTTATGTTTTAGGTTTTACGGTTTAGGGTTTAGGGTTTAGGGTTTAGGTTTTAGGGTTTAGTGTTTAGGGTTTTAGGGTTTAGGGTTTCGGTTTTAGGGTTTAGGGTTTCGGGTTTAGGGTTTACGGGGTTTAGGGTTTAATGCTTAGTGTTTAGGGGGGTTAGGGTTTAGGGTTTGGGGGGGTTAGGGTTTAGGGTTTAGGGTTTGGGGTTTGGGGTTTACGGTTTAGGGGTTTTTGGTTTAGGGTTTAGGGGGTTTAGGATTTAAGGTATAGGGTTTAGGGGGTTTAGGGTTTACGGTTTATTGGGTTTAGGGTTTAGGGTTTAGCGGGCTTAGGGTTCAGGATTTTAGGGTTTAGGGTTTAGGGTTTAGGGTTTAGGGTTTTGGGTTTAAGGAGTTTACGGGTTTTGGGATTAGGGTTTAGGGGGGTTAGGAGTTAGGGGTTAGGGTTTAGGGTTTAGGGGGTTTAGGATTTAGGTATAGGGTTCAAGGTTTAGGGGGTTTGGGGCTTAGGGTTTTAGTAGTCACAATCCTGTAATCACATAAAATAGTCTCACATTCGCCTTCGCAGGCAAGATGCTCGAGTGGGTTAAAGACCACAGCATAGAATGGGTTGTTAGTTAAGCAAGCCCTAACGTACATATTCGCTTATTGTTGTATGTCAAGGGAGAGGACAAAGTGGTACAAAACTCCAATGGAAAGGTTGTTAACAACCACCCTACGAACAATTGATTCGGCCTCCCCAGTCAGTGGAGTTAGGGAAAGGGGCTACAATAGTTAGCTCAACACTTATGCAGAAGTTGGATGCATCTGTGGTACTGCTTATCAGCCTCTGGAGAATCATCTCTCGGATAAAGTCATCCCCTTTGGAGTGGACTCAACTATCTATTCGGGTTATTGAAAATACATAAAATAACAAACGCCCGAAATAGTCTTAGTTGTTTCTACGTTTTGTCTGCGCGTACCAGCAAGCCAGTAATATCGAAACATAAAGTGTGTTCATATTGGTCGATTGCTTGCTTGCTCGGTAATTCAGTATGTTACTCGTTAAGTTATACCCGCCTATCGAGGCGTTACTCTAGTTTGTTAAACTGCTTACGCAGTTCTTTGCTAAGTAACATCTGGCTTCTCATACTAGTTAAATGCTTATAATAATAGCATTATGCTAGTTGCTACATATTAGCATGTGACTTGCTTACCCCTTGGTCGAACTGTTTGGTGCTTATAGTAGTGTGACACTTGTTGGCTTGCATCTCTTATGATTGATGTGATTACATACAGCTTGTAATCTACGAACTGGTGGCAACTAGGATTGATGTGGTTGCTTGTCTTATAAGCTGCTTACATATTGGGATATAATTGTTGTTGTATGATTGCTTATGAATGGCTTGTGATGCAATAGTTTATGTCTTACGATTAATTTAATTACTTACTGATGGACTGAGTCATTTGATGATAATTGTATGTATCGCGAGCATTGTTATGAGTGTTTGTCTTATTCAGTTGTTTTGGTTGATTGTCGGATAGAGTTAGTTACTCTTCGCCTATAGAATCAGCTGGATTGTCATATCTGTGTGTTCTCATGTGTCGTTTACTTATGCTTTGAGGTCCTATTTGAGGATTGCAATGTTCCTTGTGGCAATAACACGGTGCGTAATATTACATGTTTTTGTGTGATGTGATTGATATGCCACGTGATAAGAAATGTTGAAAGTATGCGATAATATGTTCATAGTTCATGGAACCTTATTGGAGGAATGGATGATCATGTGTTTTGTTTTACTATGTGAAGTGATACGATGCATACTGCTGATATACATGCTTGTGCCCATATTGTGGCTACTGACCCCAAGAGCGATCAATTGTTCGGAGCAGTCAATTGTATAGATGCATCTATCACTGAGTATGGTATCTATTGAGGACCTTATCTCCAAAGGATTATCTGTGAGGGTGTGTATGATCAAGACCAGGTGACCCAGCTAGAGTGGTAGATTCTCTGTGAGGATATACATTGTCCACGAACGTGTAGCCACAAAGACGGTGAACTCCTGTGAGGAAGTGTATGGTCCAAGACCAGGTATACCATCTAGGACGAAATTCCTTGTGAGGTTATACATTTCCCAGACCAGGTGATCCGGTGTTGATCTTGTTGATTGTAATAGTGGCTATCAACCCTTAGAGCGGTCATTTGCGTTGATGCGTGTATCGCAATGATTTTCATTGGATATGGCATTTGTTGGGGACCGACTTCCCAAAGGTTTCACTGTGAGGGTATGTATAATTAAGATCAGGTGACCCGGCTAGAACAGTAGATTCTCTGTGAGGATGTACATTGTCCACGAACGGTTAGCCGCAAAGACGGTGAACTCCTGTGAGGAAGTGTATGGTCCAAGACCAGGTATACCATTTAGGGCGGTAATTCCTTGTGAAGTTGTACATTTCCCAGATCGGGTAATCCGGCTATAGCGGTAGAATCTTTGTGAGGATGCATAATGTCCACGAACGGGTAGGCGCAAAGACGGTAAACTCCTGTGAGGAAGTGTATGGTCTAAGACCAGATATACCCTCTAAGGTCGTAATTCCTTGTTAGGTCGTATATCTCCCAGACCGAGCGATCCGACGTGGATCTTGTATTTTTGCTTACCATAAAAAGTTATGGTGAGCTGTGATGATCTTCTGAGATTGTTCGAGTTAGCCAGTTATAAATCTATAGTTTTGACTTTCTGTTTTAGCATGATTACATGCAAGACTCAGATGTGAGAATCAGATGTTTAGCAATTTTAGATCATGTTTTGGATCTTCTATGGAAGGGTGGGTTTTTCTGAGAAGCATGACGCCTTAGGTGAGTCATAACCGGTGACAGTTGACCGCGTAAGGCTTTAAGAGATAAGAATATATTAAGGTTGTTCAAGACAAAGCGTTTGTTAGAAGTAGTGAGCGACAGACGATGTCCTGATGATGATTAGATGCAAAGACCTCATTCTAAGAACAAAAACAAGCTTGTTGTGTGGTAGTTCACAGTTTACTATCAAATGGATCGTATGTTGCATTTGTCAATTGCACTGCTTCCCTGCTTTGAACTACTTGTTCGCTTGCACTGCTTACTTACTCACTTACATTACTTACTCGTTTGCACTACTTACGCATTTTCACTACTTACTTGTCATGCACTGCTTACCTGTTTAACTGCATATCTGCTTTAAACTGTTTAGCATACTGAATTAAATGTACTTAATTCAGTTTCTTGTAGTCTCTTTTGTGCACAAACTAGTTTTTCGCGAAACTAACTTATTCTATGGGTACAGGTGATGATTAGGTATACCACGGGCGATGGCGTGATTGCAAGATGGCTTCAAGACTTTTTCTTCTTACTCTTAGCTCGCGTTCTGGACGTTTTGGGTTTGTAATGGATTTTCCTTGAGATATCCGAATTTTGTTAGTTTTGGTTCTTTTAGCTAACGTGCCCAAAGTTGTCAGCTTGCCTTATAAATTAACCAAAGAATAGTCTTCCGTTGATTTTATAAACAAACTCTGAATGAAAGAGATTTTTTCTAGTATCATGTCTGTTTTCTGAAAGGTTCGCAAGTTTGAAATTTTGGGGCGTTACAGGCTCTGGATCGTGTTCAAACACAAATTAGTGTAAAAAAAGGGGGGCTTCAATTTCCCAGTGTGTGTGTTCTTTGCGAGAAGGCAGTAGAGGACACGACTCACCTATTTTGGTTTTGCTCGATCGTTCTAGACCTGTTTTTTCAAACTAGGGGTGCATCGTCTGTTCAAACTCGACCGAGTTTCGTTATGCGGGACCTCTTGCTTAGTCCCATGAGTTTACGACAAAAAAAAGGGAGATTATTGTAGCATGTATGGTTGTTTTCAGCACGGTGGGTGATCTGGACTGAAAGAAACGACATCTTTTTCAAGAGCATCAAATTCGATTTTGGAAGGCTTCACCAACGAGTTATGTCTGATGTGTATCTGGCTCTTAAATTACATAGTAGAGACGGAGGGTTGGATCTGCTTATACTCTAAACTGTGCACAGTCACCATCTAGATTGTGGTTGTATTACTCCTATGTTCCTCTCTTATCCAATATTATGTTGAATGTATTTTGGTAATGTTGAATGATGAATATCTCTCTCTCTCTCTCTCTCTCTCTCTCTCTCTCTCTCTCTCTCTCTCTCTCTCTCCCTCTCTCTCTCTCTCTCTCTCCTAAGTAAATTTTGACCTTCCTGGTACCAATGAAAAAAAAATCATTATTAAACACTCAAATCTGTAACATGAGTAGGTTTTGTTGTAAAACTAGGAACAACATAGATGAAAAGAGCCAAGTTAGAGAAGAAAAACGCTTTTGGTATATTTGCATCAGGGTAATTTGATTTATGAGACCCACCTAGCTATGTGATAGAACACATGCTGTAAGCCTGCATAATAGAACCCAATAACTTGAAAGACTGCCAGATGAAAGCACCCATGGGTGGTATAACTTATTCGCCCAAGCACCAATGTTGATTAGTGGGTTGTAACTTGATATCCTCAAATAATAGTGGATTATTCCTCACAAACCTAGATGACTTTTTGGCACTTTCGCTAAACTGAGTGGCTCACCTTTTCTTTGAATCTTATCAGTTATCAGACCTGATGTAAATTTGATATAAATAAGATAGTTTTCCTTTTTTCGTCTTAATCATCTCTATTCGACATGTAAGATCCATCAGTTCCTGCTGATCCCAACATGAGTTTTCCATGTTGACGTAAAATGGTACAATCATGTTCGCCAGCCATGGGCAACCCTTTGAGCATGCATTAAATTTATTTTGTGCCTTATTAACAGTGAATTCTTGATCAAAGGTGAGGTTTTTGTCTAAGTTTATTAACCATTGGAACATAGTAATCAGTTTCATATTATGGTACAAATAGTACGACACACATGATATCAGTTGAACTTTTGGCTTCATAATCTTTGATTATTTATTGATGAGCTGACCTGGTTGTGCATGTAAAGTTGCAACATTACATGGCAGATTTAGAGATCTTGCAAATTAACTTTATACTTCCGAAGTTAAAATGACTTTAAATAGACTGTCATGATGTCAAGCATAATTTTTCTAAACTTTGTGCCAGTGGCTGGGACTACATAAGCACATACTACCTACTTATCCATTTTTTTAGAGTTCAACATAGCTTTTCATCCTGCACTTGACAAAAAAGTATTGTTCAATCCTTCATTAAACATTTGTGAGCATGTTCACTTTTTCTTTTCTTCCTTTCTCTCATCATACGGTACTTCATTATCTGTCCATTTTCTCTATTTTTGCTAAAGAAATTTTTAATCTCCTCACTTTATCTGTTTGTGTAGGTGTGTGGGCATTTGTGTATAGTTATGTTTGAATATGTAACTTCTCAAAGTTCAAGAAGTCTGACAGTTTATCTGTATCTGATATCCAGGTAATTACCAAGCACCCTTCACTATTTCAGATAGTATTTATTGTACCTTTTCCTTAGCAACTGGCTTTACTGTTCACATAGATTTAGAACTTGAGACTGCTCACTTCCTACATCTATTAAACTGGAACTGCTGACAAAATTGACTTGGACAAAAAGCAATCTCAGGTAACAAACAAAACAAAAAAACACTTCAAACAGAAATAAGTTTCGAGAACTTTATGATACATACCAAAAGAAATAAAGAAATACCGAATAACCTCTAAAATAAGACAAATTTCACAAAATGTCTTTAGATTTTCAATTTTGCGTCAAAGCCCTAAGTTTCATATGGGGATGCAAATCAAAGAAGATATAAGTTCTTTCCGCAGCACCCAGTGTAGCATACACCTCATGATAAGCCTTTTATTGATATCAGCTTCTATTAAAGTGTTTGCCAAAAAAAAGAAAACAGAAATCACTTTTCTGCTTCTCAGGGGTGATACCATATCAAATCAAGAGAACAGGAAGACACGATTAGCAATTAGTATATTATATATTAACGAAAAATGAGGCTCAATCACACAAGACAGCTATTGCTGACAAGAGGAGTTAGAGGGGTCAAGTGAAGAATGATCAACATACTTTCCTATACCCTAAAACGACATTACATAATTTTGCAGACATGAAATGTAAAGTTTACATTTGTCCCTAGTGATTCCTTTTTAAGCACCATTTCTTAGATAAAATATGCTTATGCATGTATGGATGGCATAAACATGCACTAAGCTAATGTACTGTGTATTTTATGTCATATTCACCTTATAATCAGATAAAAACAAGAAAAGAATTACTACTTACTATATGTGTAACAACGATATTGTTTAATTTTATACCTATACAGAAGCACATGCATAATTAGATACACAAAGTACATATAAATCATCATAGCAGTCTAATGGATGTGATTATTTGTATACATCATAAGTGAAACAAGAATCTTTAGTACAAAACATGCGTCTAACTTTGTTCTTTTCTATATTAAACCTGATCCTAAAATATCATAAATCCAGACAGAGTATGTGCAAAGTGGTTCTTGCTCAACTTGTTTCATAGTTGAACCTCCAATTGCTGTTCAGTTCAACTTGAGCCACCAAACCCAAATCTGAACAGTGATGTGTGCCTAAAACAAAAATCATATGCAAAATGAATGTCAAGTTAGTTATACATCAGTTCACTTTTCTGTCTCTCAAACCTGTTTTAGGGCAACATATTAAACCAAATCCATCGAACTGTGTATATTTCTGAACTCCATCATCCATATAGGCCCAAAACAAAAGGCATACTCATGCTTGAATGAGAATCCAATTCATATCTGTTATGATTTATTTCCAAAAATTTTCGTGCATTGTTTCTTTATTTCCAAAATTTTCAGACCTCAATTAGGAATATATCTGATAAAATCCACCAACCAAACTGTAGCTTAGACATTTATTTATATTACACAATATGTGTAAAGCCCACTTAAAAAAATCGAGTCTGACACGTGTCGGACAGGCGCTAGGCATGTGTCGGACACGTGCCTCGGTCGATCTGTGGTGTCGGATCCGAGCCCAGCCCGGATCGAGAAGCCTGTGCCTTTTAAAAAGGCACAGGCGCCTCGGGCAAGGGGCTAATGCCCTCGCCCGTTCTCTCTCCTCTCTGCGCCTCCCGCCTTCTTCCTCCTCTCATTCCCTGTGGCCGCAGTTGCCGGCGAATGCCACCGTCAACCATCTCACCCTCTGAGGGAAGCATCTGCGACTGAAGCCGCCGACCACCCTCATTCCTTTCTCCGAAGCGTGGACGCCAACGACCCACCACCTCCACCTTACGTTTCAACGACCTCGGCCAACGTCCACGCCGCCACCCCTTTTGCCTCTGCACCTACCGATGACACTGCAGTCATCGCCGGTAGCCCCCAGGTAAAACCCCTCTTTCTCGTCTCGCCGTGTCGGCAGGGCGTTCCGCTCCCCCTGCCATTCCCTTTGTCGACAGGGTGACTCCGCTCCCCCTGATCCCTTTTTCGTGCCGTCAAGGGGGTGGATCCCCCTGCCGATTCACTGTGTCGACAGGGGGACTCTACTCCCCATGTTTCCTCTTCCTTTGCCGGCAGGGAAGCGAAGCCCCCTGCCATCTGTCTTGCTTTGACAGGGGGCTCCGTCCCCCTGTGTTTGCCGGTAGGGAGGCGAAGCCCCCTGCCACCTCTTGTTTTGAAAGGGGGCTCAGTCCTCCTGTCCCTCTTGGTTCGCCAGCAGGGGGCGGAGCCCCCTACCACCTCTTGTTTTGACAAGGGGCTTTGTTCCCCCTGTCCCTTTTTGGTTGTCGGCAGGAGGGCGGAGCCCCCTGCCACCTGTTGTTCGACAGGGGCATTTGTTCCCCCTGTATGTTCTTCGTTTGTCGGCAGGAGGGGCAGAGCCCCCTGCCATCTGTTGTTCGACAGGGAGCTCTGTTTCCCCCCTGTTAGTTGTTGGCAAGGCAGGGGACTCCCCTTGCCATCTGTTGTGTCGACAGGGGGCTTCATTCCTCCTGTCTCTTCTTTCTTGTTGACAGGAGGCTCTGCTTCTCCTCTCCCCCTCATCGTGCTCCCTCCACTGTGTTCTCGTAGGGAGCTCCTGTCTGGGTGGTCCAGTACCGTTGCAGGTATTAACCGAACCCGTTTTTTGACTTTTGCTTTCACGCTAACCTTTTTACGATTGCAGGTTGCACGACAGAGTGCACTCGTGTCCCGTGGCCCAAGATCGTTCGCACTTACGCCCGCAGGCATCCAGGAACTCGCAACCCCCCAAGGTAGGGGAAAGTTGCGTAAAAGGACCTTGTATGAACAAAACTAAACTAAAGAAAGATAATCGAACAAGAAGACGATTATATACGTATACATATAATTTATATATGTACGCTCTTTAACTCAAGGACGCGGTTTCGTAATCCTTGTCATCTTTATCTATTCAGCACTTTACTTTCTGTTGTCGTCGCACTTTATATGCCTAGGCTTTACTTTTTGTCTTTTAACTCAAGAACGTGGTTCCGCGATCCTTGTCCTGTTTATTTTTCAGTACCTTACTTTCTGTCGCCTCGCGCTTAATGCGCCTTGGGTGTTTACTTTTTAAGACTTACTTTTTGTCGCCCCACGCTTTATGTGCCTTGGTTGTTTACTTTTCAGCACTTACTTTTTGTCGCCCCGCGCTTTATGCGCCTTGGCTGTTTACTTTTCAGCACTTTACTTTCTGTTGCTCCGCGCTTTATGCGTCTTGGCCTTGTTCTTGACTTGCTTGTTTACGCTCTTATTGTTTTATTTCTTGCATGTGCCATGTAAATTGTGATTATGCTATTGTTTCTATTGCTCAGGTTTCTCTCGAGAATGTTGATAGGTTTGAGCTTGTTTTGGGTGCCACTTTATGGCCCTTGGCTATCAGCGTGGTCGCATCCCTTGGCGATGATATGTGATGCTACGATGAATAGCACGAGGTGGATAAACCTCATGGTATGTGATAGAGCATAATTGTGGACATTTCACTAAATGATAATCATGTGCCTTCACAGGCAAAATGCTCGAGTGGGTCGAATAGACCAGGGCATATAGAACAAGGTGATGATGAAGAAAAACCCCTCGTCGTACTTGTTCGGGATAGTTCATCAAGGGAGAGGATGGATGGTACAAAGACTCCGATGAACAAGTCATTAATGGCTATTACGGGCAAAAGTCTAGCCTCCTCAGTCGTCGAAGGTAGGGGAAATGGGGCTACCGTAAGCATCCTCGGTGGTAGTCGCCCGACACTTCTGCAAAAGTTGGATGCATCATTAGGCCATGTTTGCCTTTGGAGACTTACTCTCTTGGCCACTGGTCGTCCCCTTAGGAACGGACTCAGTCAGTCATTCGGGGTATAATAAAATACATAGTATAATATACCCCCGAATTGATCTTGGTTGTTTCTACGTTTCATACATTGTGTGTACACACAATGGTCAGTTAAAAATCAGAACAAAACATGGCATGCTCACAGTATTATTAGATTGGCATGTTGGTGATGTCTCAACAGTTCTTTGCTCTTCAGCTTGACTGCATGTTTTACCTTGCTACTGGTTATGCTCATAATGATACTTATGTTAGCTTTGCTACAGTCTTGGCTAGTCACTTGCTTTTTGCCTATTGCACCAGTCTATCTGCTTAGATATGAGCATGTTTTAGATTAGTTGTTCTTCTTCTTGTTCTTTTTGCGCACCTACCAGTTTTCACAGGAGTGACCCCATTTTTTATGGGTGTAGGTGACAGGTAGGCTCTCCTTACAGGCGGTGATGCAATGCTACATGATCGAAGCCTCACATTTCGTGTCAGCATTCTGGCTACTTCGCTTTGAGTTTTGTACTTTTGTTGTTGGGGTGGATGACCCCACTGTTCTGTACAAACTAAACCTTTTTACTGATAAGATATTTTCTATCTTTTTTGTTCACTGTTTGGCTCAGTTAGAAAATGTGTTTTTGCTAGATCTTTTGGCTAACGTACTCAGAAGTTTGGATTTGTACTTTATTTGAAAACCTTTGTATCACTAACTATCTTAGCTGCAAACTCTGATCTTCAAAAGAATTTTCATTCAAATTTTATTGTCTTAAGTCGAACTTTTGGGGCGTTACAACTTTTGGTATCAGAGCCAGGTTGAGAAAGGTTGAGCCTCGACCATCGGGCATTCCATCGCACTGTAAGTAGGCCTTTGTTATCATTTAATTTTGAATTTGATAAATTAAAGTATTGTTTTTGCTTGGATCGGTACTCTTGTCTGATGGATCTGTCAGTTGGTCCTAGTGGTTGTCACGGGAGAGGTGCACGTAGAATGCGTGCTCGTTCGGTAAGAGGTAGGGGCCTCTTTGCAGAAAGGGGAGGACGTAGGGTGTCTTGTGAGGATTATTGGGCTAGCCGCCCACCCCCACCGACCTTTACGGACGAGACGGGTAGTCCGCTACCGTTAGACTTCTAAATATCGTTGGCAGCAACGTGGTCTTCGGTCTATGCTTGCATGGGTGGGTATACACCTACGCAAGTTCAAGTGAATCGACAGGCCACACCAGAAGCATCGGAGAGTGATAGTCCTATTGAGGTCCTAGTGGAGTGTGTCTTATGTGGAGATTTGGGGCACACCCTAGACTCTTGTCTCCTTAAAGAGGAGCACGATAAGGCTTTTGCGGCCCAAGATTGTGCTGAAGTTGTCATCCCAGACCTGAATATTCTAGATCTACCCTTGGCTGTCCTCGAGCAGCCATTGCCCCCAGTGATCTCGGAGGGCCCAGCACCCGCAATATATGTTGTTGATTCTTCAATCAACATTTCAGATTCGACTACGAGCGGTTCGGGCTCACTTGACTACACGCCTTCAATGTCGATGTACGAAGTAGAGGTTCCCGACGATGAGTCACTCCCTTTCACCCCTCAACGTAGGTTTAGGCGCACAGGAAATAAGAGGGAGTACCTTCAGAATTTGAGTGTCCCTAGGAGGGAGATAGTGCTTGCTCAATTTTGTTCAGTTTTTGTAAGGGAGTCTGCGAACTCCAGTACGGATAAGTTCTTTTTTGTTGTACACCAGCATCGTTGGGATTTTGCTTATGTAATGACTAAAGGATCTATAAAGTATTTTGTTTTTGTAACGCCCCAAAATTTCAAACTTGCGAACCTTTTAGAAAACAGGCAAGAGACTAGAGAAAATCTCTTTCCTTCAGAGTTTTTTTATAAAATCAGCGGAAGACTATTCTTTGGTTAATTCAGAAGGCAAGCTGACAACTTTGGGCACGTTTGCTAAAAGAACCATAACTCACAAAATTCGGATATCCTAAGGAAAATCCGTTACAAACCCAAAACGTCCAGGACGTGAGCTAAGAGCAGGAAGAAGAAGTCTTGAAGTCATCTTGCAATCACGCCATCGCCCGTGGTGTACCTAATCATCACATGTACCCATAGAATGGGTTAGTTTCACGAAAAACTAGTAGGTGCACAAGAGAGACTAGATGAAATTGAATTAAGTACATTTAATTCAGCAGGTTATGCAGTTTAAAGCAGATATGCAGTTAAACAGACAAGCAGTACAAACGGGTAAGTAGTGCAAACGGGTAACTAGTGCAAACGATAAGCGGTGCAAGCAGGTAAGTAGTGCAAGCAGGTAAGTAGTGCAAGCAGTAAGCGGTAATACTAAATTTTTTTACTCATATGTTTCTCATCGTCATAGGAGGAATGTCGTTTCATCAATCACCATTGGGAGTGGTTCGTACTTTAATCAACACGTTATTTCAGCTGTCACTCCGAATTTTAAAGATTTATACTCAGTTTCGCTTACCGCGGAGGGTGTCATTGGTCCTGTTTTTTGTTGGGTCGATTCAATAAGATCAAGCCAGATCTATGCAAATGAAGTTCTC
This sequence comes from Nuphar pumila, assembly GCF_984573655.1. Lineage (NCBI taxonomy): Eukaryota > Viridiplantae > Streptophyta > Magnoliopsida > Nymphaeales > Nymphaeaceae > Nuphar > Nuphar pumila. The sequence continues at coordinate 87,027 of NC_143253.1, read as the reverse complement.
TGAAGACGAGATTTTTATGGCCATCAAAGATTTGTCAAGGTGAAAAGCTCCAGGTTTTGATGGGTTTCATGTGGATTTCTACATAATTTTTGGTCTTGTGTCAAGCATGATGTTATTAGCATGTTTGATGAGTTTTACTGTAACTCACTTGGCAATTATATCTCTAATTCTGAAAGATGATGCCACTGATATCTCTAGGTTTCGCCTCATTTCTGTTATGAGTGCCCTTTATCGGATGATCGCCAAGGTGTTGGCTAACAGGTTGAAGGTCGTGGCTCACCAAATATTTTTGAACTCTCAGTTCGCCTTTATCCACAATAAGAGGATTCACCATTCTTTCATCTTGGCCACTAAAGTCATTCACTCCTTTCATCTTAGTGGTTAACCCTATTTTTCTCTTAAATTAGATTTTCATAAAGCCTTTGATTATGTGCATTAGCCCTTCTTATTTCAAATATTATCTAATTTTGGCATTGGTCATCGTTTTTCTGTGTGGGTGAGGGAATTGGTCTCTAATGCTTCAGTCATGATTAAGATTAACTGCATTAGAGGTGGCCAGATCAAGTTGGGGCATGGATTACGGCAAGGCTGCCCTCTCTCGCCTTTGTTGTTCAATGTCATTGTTGAGGGTCTCATGGTGTTGCTTAAGCGTGTTGCGGAGAAGTGTCTGATAGATCCTTTAGTTGTTTTGGTTTTTCCGGACCATATTCTTATTTATGTTGATGATATGATTATTTTTGGGCGAGCAAACGTGCAACAGATGCCTAGATTCAAACTTATTCTCCAGTTCTTTCTCTCTCTTTCTAGGCTTTCTCTAAATGATAGCAAATGCTCTCTTATTATGTTCAATGTTGAGTCTTCTATGCTTGCGACAACATATTTTTAATTGTGCGATCTCTGAGTTGCCGATGACGTATTTGGGTCTGCCGTTACAAGTGAAGCGCATCTCCTCCGTTGCTTGGGCTCCAATTATTCAAAAAGTGAAATACAAACTTTTTTGTGGCAAGCGTCTTATCTCTCCATCGCTGGTCGTCTGACTTTAATCAGACATGTTATTTCCTCTATCCCTGAATTTTTCATGTCAATGTTCGTGATGTTTGTGGGTGTGGAGAAGCAGATTTGTCATTTAATGGCAGATTTCTTTTGGTCTGGGTGTAAACTCCAGGGTAAGCGCAATTTGGTTGGTTGGCGAATGGTGGTGTTACCTAGGCGTATGGCTGGCTTAGGTGTTTTTGCGCCCAGACAGAGTATTGCTCTTGTGGCCAAGCAATGTTGGATGGTCCATCAACCGGGTTCTCCTTGTGCTCGTTTGCTTCATGCTAAATATGGTGCTCCTGATTTATCTCGTCTCCGTCATGGAACCCGGGGGTTGACGATCTCGCACTTGCAAAGCATGTGGCTGAGAGCCTTATTGTTCTTCAGAGATCAAATTGGGTATGCGAAAAATTACGATCAATGGTTGCAATGGGCGATTGCGCCAAATGGTGCGTTTCACACCCACAAGGTGTATAGATCGTTGTTCTCACAGGGGGGCAATTGGTTCCCTAAGTGCGTGTTATGGGCTAAGGGCCCTTCCCCAAGATCTTGGGTCTTGGCTTAGTTAATTTTGCATGATAAGGTTCATACCCACAGTTATTTAAAGAAGTTGGGTTTTCAGTTTCTTAGCTGGTGTGTGCTTTGTTGAAAAAACTACCTTCCGTTTATTTTGTTCCTACCTAATCTTTGTGGTTCTTTTTAATAGGACGTGAAGATCTCTGAACGTAATTGTCAAAGAGAAGTCTTTCGCGCTTGATCTGCGCCTGGGCCCTGTTCGAATTAGACGATACAAGCGGTGGAGGCTGATCTGGAAGACGTGGTTGTTTACTACTTGGTGGTTTGTTTAGATGGCACGCAATGATGCTATTTTTCGTCACATTCCGGTTGTCCTTAATAATCTTGTCCATAAAATCTGGGTTGATGTATATGCGATTCTACGTATGCATCTTAGAGACCTCCCCTTCCTTCTGATCAACGTTCACTCATCGATGGTGCCTTCTAGTCCAGCGGCTCCTGGTTGAGCTTGGCTTTGTTGTCTGTTGCTATCTGTCTGTAGTTTCTTTTTCTTTAGCTTCTTATTTTTCTATATTTTTATTTTTGTTTTTCATCTTGTTCAGTTCATGGGTTCAACATTTTGTTGATCTTCCTGAGTGGTAATGTTGATCTTCTTTTGGGCGGGCGCGCGCATGAGAGAGAGAGAGAGAGAGAGAGAGAGAAGCAAGCACACACCTTGTTGACGGTCGACCCTCACTGACAACCCAAAATTTGTCCCCTGACACTAGAATATGAAGCAGAAAACAGAGAAATAGAGTATTAGGGCTTGGAACTAAGGTTTTCACATTTCTTATCAAAAAAACTAAAACATTGTATACGCTTAACGCTCTAGGAGTAGGTACTTAAACAACACTGCTCGTGAAGATCATAAAAGTCGACAAAAATTTAGAATCATGAAACTAAAGTTTCATGAAATAATAAAAGTCGACAAAATCTCATCAAAAATTATAAAATTTGTTCCCCGAAAATTTTGTAACATTAGTAATGAAATCTTTGAAAAATTCATGATTACCATGCACAACACTAGGAAAACCATTACAAGACGAAGTTAACAGATCTTAATCAGTGCATTTTACTTCACATCAATTAACTGATTAGGCACTCTTGTCCTCAGATTTCCTAATCACTTTCTATTTTTGTCTCTTGACCATAAAAAATGCAATTTATTAACATCATGTAGGAAAAAGGTTATAACATCGTTGTGAATTATGTAAAATATTTCAGTATCAATAATTAGTGGAACCACAAAACTATCAAAATAGAACTTCTGAAAGTTTCGAAAATTTGCCCATGTCTTCTCAATTTCTCTTGTTGAGGGCAATACACACTAAAAAGAACAACCTCTTCAATCAATATCATTAGCTACATAAAGACCACTATACAACTAGCAACTAATAAATAAATAATTGCACTACATTTAAACTCTGATTTTTCCATGTAGAAACCAATGATGGTGCACTGAAAAATCTTCTTGCTAGCACTAACATCAAAAGAGATAGCACCAAAATTTGTATCATACCATTTCAATCTCCTCCGTACACGCCCAAACAAACACCAGATTTTATGACACTTAATCTCAGTTTGGGTGTTTTTCCCCTGTATTTCCATCACACCCTAAGAGTGCAATAGAAAAAGGGATTGCATGATGGGGCGTCTTGAGACACCCTTAAAAAAGTTTTCAATATCACAATAATAGATATCATTTACATAATTATAACATTCATCCCATCACTAAAACGGTTACCAAAACTATTATACTTTTTGTTGCTAAGATGTTAAAATGGTTCTTTCTGACTTCTTTATCTTCCACCTTAACAATGTAAATTTGCGAAAATTCTTCATAATATTCCCAAAAGCTCATAAAAATGTGCAGTTTATAGATTTTGTCAAAAGTTGATAAAAGTTAAAAATCTTGTCTAGAATTGCAAACTTTGATAAAGTTAATGAAAGGTTACAAAGTTTTCCAAAAGTTTAAAAATAGTTTACATTTTTTTACAAAAGCTCACAAAAAATTAGTGAAAATTGTCAAATTTGTCAAAAAATGTAAAATTGAATAAGTTTACTAAAAATGCAATATTTATGAAATTAATAAAAAATTCGAATTTTGCTAAAGGTTCTAAAGTTTGCGAAAAATCAACATAATTTAAAATTGTTCAGAAAGTCCCCCAAAAACTTGTAAAAATTGTGAAAACTTGAAAGTTCAGAATTGGCAAAAAAAAATCTAACATAAACTCTAAAAATGTTCCTGAAAGTTGATAATAAAATTTTGAACGTCAAAGTTTGTTAAAAGTTGTAATTACAATTTTGTAATCAGTTCTAAACGTTGTGAAAATTTACCAAAAGTTGCAAAACTTTTACAATTTGCAATAGTTCAAAAACATTTAAAAAGTGCAAGAAAATTTTGTGAAATTTGTCAAAAATTGTAAATCTATAAAAGATGGTAAGGTTTTGAAAGGTAAAATTCACAAAATTTTGAAATAGCCAATAAACATTCCAAAAGTCTAGTTAAGAGTCTCTAAAATTCATAAAATTTCTCAAAAGTTGTAAAATTTGGTTGTAAAGTTTGCAAATTTATCATATAGTTTACAAAACTTTATAAATGCTCACAAAAATTGTGAAATTTGTAAAATTCAATCAAACGTATAAAAATACAACATAAATTTGACAAAACTTGTAAAATTTGTAAAGATTGTAAAAGTATGGAATAATTTGAAAATGTTCACAAAAGTTTTTGGAACTTTTAAGATGCGTTAAAATTTGTGAAACACTGTAAAATTTCAAAAATCGATAAGATTTTTTAAATTTGTAAAACTAGTCAAAAACTGTAAATTTTGTAAAATTTGTAAGTTTGCAAAAGTTTAAAATAATATATCGAAAATGCTCACAAAGGCTCACTAAAAGCTTACGAAATTTGAAATAGTTTCAAATCTTCACAAATGTTTATGAAAAAATTGTGAAATTCAAATAATCTGCCTGAAGTTTTCAAAAGTAGATAAATGTTGTAAAAAATGTCAAATGCTGCAAAAGTTTCCAATTGATAAAAAATTGAAATTTTTTTAATAAAGATTTGGAAAGTTTGGGGAAGTTTGTGAAACTTTATGAAGGCATGTGAATGTTTGTCAAAGGCAAACTTTCTGAAACTTTATGAAGGTATGTGAATGTTTGTCAAAGGCTTATAAAAAAATAATAAAATTTTCAAAGCATTAAAAAAAATTGTAAAAGTTATGCACAAATTTTGTAAAATTTTGTGAAAGAGTATGCAAAAGTTTTATGAAAGTTTACAAAAGAAAAACTGTAAAAATTATGCACAATTTTTAAAATTTTCATTGATATTTAGAAATAGTTTGCAAAATTATGTAAAACTTCAAATAAATTGCAAAGCATTGACCAAATTTTCTAAAACTTAATAAATACTTGAAAAAGCTTGTGAAAGCCTTGGAAGAAGTACATTAAAATTTTACAAAATATTGATATACCATTTTGTGGGAGGATGGAAAAATTGTCTAAAAGTTTTGAAAAAGTTCATAAATGTTTGGGAAACTTCATAAAAGGTTGTGAACGTTTATCAAAAATCAACAAGTATATAAATTTGATAAATTTTGTGCAAGATTTGCTTAACTTCAAAAAGAATTGACAAACTTTAGGAAGGTTTGTGAAAGGTTTACAAAAAGTACATAAAGACTTATGAAACTTTAGGAAGATTTTCTAGTTTATTCAAAGTTGGTAAAATATTTTGAAACTTATTAAAGTTTGTGCAAGTGTTTCTAGAAGGTTTATCAAAGGCACATAAGAATTTGCACAACATTGGCAAAATGTTATGAAAATTCTAAAGATTGTAAAGTTTTTAAAGGATATTTACATAAAAATTTGCAAGACATTAGGAAAGTTGCCTAAAAATTTTGCAAAAACTTACTAATGAAAAAAAATTCTAAGAATTTTACAAAAATGAACAAATGTATGAAAAGTATGTAAAATTTGAAAAAAAAACACACAAAGTCAAAAAATTGAATAATATTGCAAAAGTTCCTAACAGTTTGTTAAAATATGTGAAACATTTATAAAAACGTATATTAAATTTTCAAAATAATTGACAAAAAATTGTGAGAATACAACAACTATGCCTTCATCCCAAAACAATTGGGGTCCGCGAAATGAACCAACAAAGAAAATCATTCTGGGTCTTCCACATGAATCCTTCTCCTCCATTCATTTCTATCCAATGCCATGTCCTCGGTGAGGTTCAAAGCATTCATATCCTTTCCTATCACCTCCATCCATGTCTTCCTAGGCCTACCCCGACCTCTTTTAACTAATATGAAGGTATGTGAATGTTTGTCAAAGGCTTATAAAAAAATAATAAAATTTTCAAAGCATTAAAAAAAAATTTAAAAGTTATGCACAAATTTTGTAAAATTTTGTGAAAGAGTATGCAAAAGTTTTATGAAAGTTTACAAAAGAAAAACTGTAAAAATTATGCACAATTTTTAAAATTTTCATTGATATTTAGAAATAGTTTGCAAAATTATGTAAAACTTCAAAAAAATTGCAAAGCATTGACCAAATTTTCTAAAACTTAATAAATACTTGAAAAAGCTTGTGAAAGCCTTGGAAGAAGTACATTAAAATTTTACAAAATATTGATATACCATTTTGTGGGAGGATGGAAAAATTGTCTAAAACTTTTGAAAAAGTTCATAAATGTTTGGGAAACTTCATAAAAGGTTGTGAACGTTTATCAAAAATCAACAAGTATATAAATTTGATAAATTTTGTGCAAGATTTGCTTAACTTCAAAAAGAATTGACAAACTTTAGGAAGGTTTGTGAAAGGTTTACAAAAAGTACATAAAGACTTATGAAACTTTAGGAAGATTTTCTAGTTTATTCAAAGTTGGCAAAATATTTTGAAACTTATTAAAGTTTGTGCAAGTGTTTCTAGAAGGTTTATCAAAGGCACATAAGAATTTGCACAACATTGGCAAAATGTTATGAAAATTCTAAAGATTGTAAACTTTTTAAAGGATATTTACATAAAAATTTGCAAGACATTAGGAAAGTTGCCTAAAAATTTTGCAAAAACTTACTAATGAAAAAAAAATTCTAAGAATTTTACAAAAATGAACAAATGTATGAAAAGTATGTAAAATTTGAAAAAAAAACACACAAAGTCAAAAAATTGAATAATATTGCAAAAGTTCCTAACAGTTTGTTAAAATATGTGAAACATTTATAAAACGTATATTAAATTTTCAAAATAATTGACAAAAAATTGTGAGAATACAACAACTATGCCTTCATCCCAAAACAATTGGGGTCCGCGATATGAACCAACAAAGAAAATCATTCTGGGTCTTCCACATGAATCCTTCTCCTCCATTCATTTCTATCCAATGCCATGTCCTCGGTGAGGTTCAAAGCATTCATATCCTTTCCTATCACCTCCATCCATGTCTTCCTATGCCTACCCCGACCTCTTTTAACTAATATATTTTCCCATTTCTCCATCCTTCTAACTGGAGCATCATTAGGCCTTCGTCGAATATGTCCAAACCACCGTAAACGATTCTCTCTCATCTTATTTTCAATGGGTGCAACGCCTACCTTCTTACGTATCTCCTTGTTCTGAATCTTATCTTTTATTGTATTTCCACACATCCATCTCAGCATACGCATCTCAGCTACACTCATTTTTTGAATATGATGTCTCTTGGCAGCCCAACATTCCATACCATATAGTAAAGTGGGCCTAATAGTCGTCCTATAAAACTTTCCCTTCAACCGCAATGGCTTTCTACGATCGCACAACACTCCAGTTGCACTCTTCCATTTCATCCACCCAACCTTTATCCTATGATTTACATCTCCATCAATTTCTCCATACTTTTGAATGATAGATCCCAAATATTTGAAAGAATCATCCACCGGTATTTCTTGCTCACCAAGCTTCATTTGTGAGAATATTCACAAAAAAATTGTAGACCTTAATCAAGGTTTATGAAAGTTTGTACGAAAGTATAAAGCTGTTGTGATGATGGATTGAATCATATTAAGGTCTGATCCAGATCCAAACTATAAATTGTAACATTGACTGGATTGTATGGGGCGTGTTTATTAGGGCATATTTGTTATTATTTTGTATTATAGGACAGTTATGTCCATTGAAAATATTGTAACCTCTATATAAAGTGAAGGAAATAGGTCACGTCTATTCTTTGGAAAACGTGACAGGTTCAGCCAGCACCAATCTATGTGTCTTCTTCTTCTTCTTCTTCTTCTTCTTCTTCTTCTTCTTCTTCTTCTTCTTCTTCTCTGTTGATTGGTTCTGGTGCATCTCTAAAACCTAACAAAAAGTTCATAAAAAGCACAAAAAAATTGCAAACCATTTTCAAAATTATGTAAAGCTTCGTAAAATACTTACAAATCATAGAAGAAAAGTCTATAGATGTTTGTGAAAATTTTACGAAGTTTTAGAAACTGAAATTTGTAAAAGCATGTGAAATTTTGTTAACGATTTATAAAAAATACAAAAGAATTTGCAGAACACCAAAATTTTGTAAGAGTTCACAAAATTTTGCGAAAATATTGCAAAAAATTGTGTTATTGTGTTACTTTATAAAGGTTGCAAAACAATGACAAAATCTTCTGAAACTTAATAAAGGTTTGGAAAAGTTTGTGAAAGTTTTATAAGAAGTATTCAGAAAATTACACAAAGTATAGATATAAAAGTTTGTGAAATGTTTGCAAATTTTTCTAGAACTATTGCAAAAGATCATTAAATGTTCGTAAAACTTGATGAAAATTTGTGAGAGTTTGTCAAAGATTTATAACAAGTACATAAAAGTTTGTGTAAAACACTAACAAAATTTAATGAAAGTTTGTGAAAGGCATTTACACTAATACATAAAAATTTGCAAGACTTGAAAATTTATTCTTACAAATTTACGAAATAAAAAAATCTATAAAAAGGTTACAAAATTCTAGAAAAATTAACAAAAAATTGTCAAAATTTTACAGAAACATCACGAAATTTAATAGATTTGTCAAATTTTGTGAAAGTTTTAGAAAGTGCATAAAATTTTCAAACAATTGACAAAATTTCTGAAAATTTCTCAAATATCCGTAAGCTTGTAGATCTTAACAAAGATTTTTCAATTTTTGAATAAGTTTGCCAAATGCTTGCAAAAATTTGTGCCAATTTCTAGAAATTTTAATAAAATTCGTAAATAGTTCGCAAAAACTTGTGAGCTTCTTGAACGTTGCAAAACATTGACAAAATTTTCGAAAACTTTTGCAATTTATCAAAAATTTATAGAAATACGCAAACATGAGTGAAATTTAATAGGTTTGTCAAATTTTGTGAAAGGTTTAGAGAGTGCATAAATTTTTCAAACAATTGTCAAAATTTCAAAAAAAAATTAGCAAATATTCATAAAATTTTGTAGATTTTAATAAAGTTTTTTTCAATTTTTGAATAAGCTTCTGAAAACTTGCAAAAAATTGTGCCAATTTCTAGAAATTTTAATGAAATTCGTAAATAATTCGCAAAAGATTGTGAAACTTCATGAAGGTTGCAAAACATTGACAAAATTTTCTAAAATTGTTGCGATAGTTCACTAAATACTTGTAAAAAATTTGAAGTTGTAAAAGGTGTGAAATTTGTGAAATTCATGAAACTTTTGAAGCTTCTGAAGCGTTCACAAGTTGGCAAAAATCTAAAATATTTTAAATAAAATGTTAAAAAGTTGGCTAAAGTTTAAAAGATCACAGTGTTCACAAAAGTTTATGAAATTTGTATAAAGATGTCAAAAATTGATAAATATTTGTCACCTGCAAACTTTGATTACAAAGCTTGTAAAAATTCAAAACAATGTAAAAATCTTTACAAGAACTCATTAAAATTGTGATATTTGTACAATTTGTCAAAATTTGCAAAACATGTGAAAAGATTTTGTGGGCAAAAGATTGTAAAATTTGTAAAAGCTTGAAATAATTTTAAAAAAAATGCTAAATAATGCTCACAAAACTCATTAAAATTTGTGAAACTTATACAATTTGTCAACATTTGTAAAATATGAGAAAATTTGGTGCGCTAAAAATTGTAAAATTTGCAAAAGTTTGAAAGAGTTTAAAAATTGTTCACAAAACCTCAACAAAAATTTAAAAATTTTCAAAGATATTTCAAAATTTTTGAAGTTCCCTAAATGTTGAAAGTTAGCCAAGCTTATGAAGATTTTGTGAAATTCAAATAATTTCTATAAAGTTGTCAAAAATTGATGAATATTTGTAAATGTTTAAAAAACTCATGATGAAATGTCTCTTATCTTTTCAATCAAAAGAATAGGTAGATCTGCTACAGAAACTCGTTTCAAAATACTTGAATTTATTAAAGAAACACATTTCAAAATACTCAAAAAAATCCTATTGTTTCTTCTATAAACTCGCTTGTCATTGTACAAATTAGTATAACAGGTTCCCATCAAAAAAATCTCTATACAATTGGAAATATTATATTGCAAAAAAATCCATGCTATTGACATTCACTTGTCAAATAATCACAATTTCAATAAAGAATAACTAGTTACACATCATTTAATTATTTAATTATTATCATTTATAGACATTGCTCTGGCCAATAAGATCTCTTCTGCTGTGTGCAGGGATAGGTTGAATCTGATTCTCAGTGAGTACTTTCCAGTCTGGAAATGTATTGAACTGAGGAGCCTTTTCGGCTAATTCTAGTTGGATTTTCTATTTGCCAAGAAAGGAATCTCAGCCTTCTCTTCTACCCCATCCCTTCTGTTCATCACTTGTTTATTATTGAATAGAGAGCAGGAAGTAGATCAAGCCACGGGCAAAGTCTGTCCAGTTTCCCTTAATCAAGGTTTATGAAAGTTTGTACGAAAGTACAAAAATTTAGAATCATGAAACTAAAGTTTCATGAAATAATAAAAGTCGACAAAATCTCATCAAAAATTATAAAATTTGTTCCCCGAAAATTTTGTAACATTAGTAATGAAATCTTTGAAAAATTCATGATTACCATGCACAACACTAGGAAAACCATTACAAGACGAAGTTCACAGATCTTAATCAGTGCATTTTACTTAACATCAATTAACTGATTAGGCACTCTTGTCCTCAGATTTCCTAATCACTTTCTATTTTTGTCTCTTGACCATAAAAAGTGCAGTTTATTAACATCATGTAGGAAAAAGGTTATAACATCGTTGTGAATTATGTAAAATATTTCAGTATCAATAATTAGTGGAACCACAAAACTATCAAAATAGAACTTCTGAAAGTTTCAAAAATTTGCCCATGTCTTCTCAATTTCTCTTGTTGAGGGCAATACACACGAAAAAGAACAACCTCTTCAATCAATATCATTAGCTACATAAAGACCACTATACAACTAGCAACTAATAAATAAATAATTGCACTACATTTAAACTCTGATTTTTCCATGTAGAAACCAATGATGGTGCACTGAAAAATCTTCTTGCTAGCACTAACATCAAAAGAGATAGCACCAAAATTTGTATCATACCATTTCAATCTCCTCCGTACACGCCCAAACAAACACCAGATTTTATGACACTTAATCTCAGTTTGGGTGTTTTTCCCCTGTATTTCCGTCACACCCTAAGAGTGCAAAAGAAAAAGGGATTGCATGATGGGGCGTCTTGAGACACCCTTAATAAAGTTTTCAATATCACAATAATAGATATCATTTACATAATTATAACATTCATCCCATCACTAAAACGGTTACCAAAACTATTATACTTTTTGTTGCTAAGATGTTAAAATGGTTCTTTCTGACTTCTTTATCTTCCACCTTAACAATGTAAATTTGCGAAAATTCTTCATAATATTCCCAAAAGCTCATAAAAATGTGCAGTTTATAGATTTTGTCAAAAGTTGATAAAAGTTAAAAATCTTGTCTAGAATTGCAAACTTTGATAAAGTTAATGAAAGGTTACAAAGTTTTCCAAAAGTTTAAAAATAGTTTAATTTTTTTTACAAAAGCTCACAAAAAATTAGTGAAAATTGTCAAATTTGTCAAAAAATGTAAAATTGAATAAGTTTACTAAAAATGCAATATTTATGAAATTAATAAAAAATTCGAATTTTGCTAAAGGTTCTAAAGTTTGCGAAAAATCAACATAATTTAAAAATGTTCAGAAAGTCCTCCAAAAACTTGTAAAAATTGTGAAAACTTGAAAGTTCAGAATTGGCAAAAAAAAATCTAACATAAACTCTAAAAATGTTCCTGAAAGTTGATAATAAAATTTTGAACGTCAAAGTTTGTTAAAAGTTGTAATTACAATTTTGTCATCAGTTCTAAACGTTGTGAAAATTTACCAAAAGTTGCAAAACTTTTACAATTTGCAATAGTTCAAAAACATTTAAAAAGTGCAAGAAAATTTTGTGAAATTTGTCAAAAATTGTAAATCTATAAAAGATGGTAAGGTTTTGAAAGGTAAAATTCACAAAATTTTGAAATAGCCTATAAACATTCCAAAAGTCTAGTTAAGAGTCTCTAAAATTCATAAAATTTCTCAAAAGTTGTAAAATTTGGTTGTAAAGTTTGCAAATTTATCATATAGTTTACAAAACTTTATAAATGCTCACAAAAATTGTGAAATTTGTAAAATTCAATCAAACGTATAAAAATACAACATAAATTTGACAAAACTTGTAAAATTTGTAAAGATTGTAAAAGTATGGAACAATTTGAAAATGTTCACAAAAGTTTTTGGAACTTTTAAGATGCGTTAAAATTTGTGAAACACTGTAAAATTTCAAAAATCGATAAGATTTTTTAAATTTGTAAAACTAGTCAAAAACTGTAAATTTTGTAAAATTTGTAAGTTTGCAAAAGTTTAAAATAATATATCGAAAATGTTCACAAAGGCTCACTAAAAGCTTACGAAATTTGAAATAGTTTCAAATCTGCACAATAGTTTATGAAAAAATTGTGAAATTCAAATAATCTGCCTGAAGTTTTCAAAAGTAGATAAATGTTGTAAAAAATGTCAAATGCTGCAAAAGTTTCCAATTGATAAAAAATTGAAATTTTTTTAATAAAGATTTGGAAAGTTTGGGGAAGTTTGTGAAACTTTATGAAGGCATGTGAATGTTTGTCAAAGGCAAACTTTCTGAAACTTTATGAAGGTATGTGAATGTTTGTCAAAGGCTTATAAAAAAATAATAAAATTTTCAAAGCATTAAAAAAAATTGTAAAAGTTATGCACAAATTTTGTAAAATTTTGTGAAAGAGTATGCAAAAGTTTTATGAAAGTTTACAAAAGAAAAACTGTAAAAATTATGCACAATTTTTAAAATTTTCATTGATATTTAGAAATAGTTTGCAAAATTATGTAAAACTTCAAATAAATTGCAAAGCATTGACCAAATTTTCTAAAACTTAATAAATACTTGAAAAAGCTTGTGAAAGCCTTGGAAGAAGTACATTAAAATTTTACAAAATATTGATATACCATTTTGTGGGAGGATGGAAAAATTGTCTAAAACTTTTGAAAAAGTTCATAAATGTTTGGGAAACTTCATAAAAGGTTGTGAACGTTTATCAAAAATCAACAAGTATATAAATTTGATAAATTTTGTGCAAGATTTGCTTAACTTCAAAAAGAATTGACAAACTTTAGGAAGGTTTGTGAAAGGTTTACAAAAAGTACATAAAGACTTATGAAACTTTAGGAAGATTTTCTAGTTTATTCAAAGTTGGTAAAATATTTTGAAAATTATTACAGTTTGTGCAAGTGTTTCTAGAAAGTTTATCAAAGGCACATAAGAATTTGCACAACATTGGCAAAATGTTATGAAAATTCTAAAGATTGTAAAGTTTTTGAAGGATATTTACATAAAAATTTGCAAGACATTAGGAAAGTTGCCTAAAAATTTTGCAAAAACTTACTAATGAAAAAAAATTCTAAGAATTTTACAAAAATGAACAAATGTATGAAAAGTATGTAAATTTGAAAAAAAAAACACAAAGTCAAAAAATTGAATAATATTGCAAAAGTTCCTAACAGTTTGTTAAAATATGTGAAACATTTATAAAACGTATATTAAATTCTGAAAATAATTGACAAAAATTTGTGAGAATACAACAACTACGCCTTCATCCCAAAACAATTGGGGTCCGCAATATGAACCAACAAAGAAAATTATTCTCGGTCTTCCACATGAATCCTTCTCCTCCATTCATTTCTATCCAATGCCATGTCCTCGGTGAGGTTCAAAGCATTCATATCCTTTCCTATCACCTACATCCATGTCTTCCTAGGCCTACCCCGACCTCTTTTAACTAATATATTTTCCCATTTCTCCATCCTTCTAACTGGAGCATCATTAGGCCTTCGTCGAATATGTCCAAACCACCGTAAACGATTCTCTCTCATCTTATTTTCAATGGGAGCAACGCCTACCTTCTTACGTATCTCCTTGTTCTGAATCTTATCTTTTATTGTATTTCCACACATCCATCTCAGCATACGTATCTCAGCTACACTCATTTTTTGAATATGATGTCTCTTGGCAGCCCAACATTCCGTACCATATAGTAAAGTGGGCCTAATAGTCGTCCTATAAAACTTTCCCTTCAACCGCAATGGCATTCTACGATCGCACAACACTCCAGTTGCACTCTTCCATTTCATCCACCCAACCTTTATCCTATGATTTACATCTCCATCAATTTCTCCATACTTTTGAATGATAGATCCCAAATATTTGAAAGAATCATCCACCGGTATTTCTTGCTCACCAAGCTTCATTTGTGAGAATATTCACAAAAAATTTGTAAACCTTAATCAAGGTTTATGAAAGTTTGTACGAAAGTACAAAAATTTAGAATCATGAAACTAAAGTTTCATGAAATAATAAAAGTCGACAAAATCTCATCAAAAATTATAAAATTTGTTCCCCGAAAATTTTGTAACATTAGTAATGAAATCTTTGAAAAATTCATGATTACCATGCACGGCACTAGGAAAACCATTACAAGACGAAGTTAACAGATCTTAATCAGTGCATTTTACTTCACATCAATTAACTGATTAGGCACTCTTGTCCTCAGATTTCCTAATCACTTTCTATTTTTGTCTCTTGACCATAAAAATTGCAGTTTATTAACATCATGTAGGAAAAAGGTTATAACATCGTTGTGAATTATGTAAAATATTTCAGTATCAATAATTAGTGGAACCACAAAACTATCAAAATAGAACTTCTGAAAGTTTCAAAAATTTGCCCATGTCTTCTCAATTTCTCTTGTTGAGGGCAATACACACTAAAAAGAACAACCTCTTCAATCAATATCATTAGCTACATAAAGACCACTATACAACTAGCAACTAATAAATAAATAATTGCACTACATTTAAACTCTGATTTTTCCATGTAGAAACCAATGATGGTGCACTGAAAAATCTTCTTGCTAGCACTAACATCAAAAGAGATAGCACCAAAATTTGTATCATACCATTTCAATCTCCTCCGTACACGCCCAAACAAACACCAGATTTTATGACACTTAATCTCAGTTTGGGTGTTTTTCCCCTGTATTTCCATCACACCCTAAGAGTGCAATAGAAAAAGGGATTGCATGATGGGGCGTCTTGAGACACCCTTAATAAAGTTTTCAATATCACAATAATAGATATCATTTACATAATTATAACATTCATCCCATCACTAAAACGGTTACCAAAACTATTATACTTTTTGTTGCTAAGATGTTAAAATGGTTCTTTCTGACTTCTTTATCTTCCACCTTAACAATGTAAATTTGCGAAAATTCTTCATAATATTCCCAAAAGCTCATAAAAATGTGCAGTTTATAGATTTTGTCAAAAGTTGATAAAAGTTAAAAATCTTGTCTAGAATTGCAAACTTTGATAAAGTTAATGAAAGGTTACAAAGTTTTCCAAAAGTTTAAAAATAGTTTAAATTTTTTTACAAAAGCTCACAAAAAATTAGTGAAAATTGTCAAATTTGTCAAAAAATGTAAAATTGAATAAGTTTACTAAAAATGCAATATTTATGAAATTAATAAAAAATTCGAATTTTGCTAAAGGTTCTAAAGTTTGCGAAAAATCAACATAATTTAAAAATGTTCAGAAAGTCCCCCAAAAACTTGTAAAAATTGTGAACAGTTGAAATTTCAGAATTGGCAAAAAAAAATCTAACATAAACTCTAAAAATGTTCCTGAAAGTTGATAATAAAATTTTGAACGTCAAAGTTTGTTAAAAGTTGTAATTACAATTTTGTCATCAGTTCTAAACGTTGTGAAAATTTACCAAAAGTTGCAAAACTTTTACAATTTGCAATAGTTCAAAAACATTTAAAAAGTGCAAGAAAAATTTGTGAAATTTGTCAAAAATTGTAAATCTATAAAAGATGGTAAGGTTTTGAAAGGTAAAATTCACAAAATTTTGAAATAGCCTATAAACATTCCAAAAGTCTAGTTAAGAGTCTCTAAAATTCATAAAATTTCTCAAAAGTTGTAAAATTTGGTTGTAAAGTTTGCAAATTTATCATATAGTTTACAAAACTTTATAAATGCTCACAAAAATTGTAAAATTTGTAAAATTCAATCAAACGTATAAAAATACAACATAAATTTGACAAAACTTGTAAAATTTGTAAAGATTGTAAAAGTATGTAATAATTTGAAAATGTTCACAAAAGTTTTTGGAACTTTTAAGATGCGTTAAAATTTGTGAAACACTGTAAAATTTCAAAAATCGATAAGATTTTTTAAATTTGTAAAACTAGTCAAAACTGTAAATTTTGTAAAATTTGTAAGTTTGCAAAAGTTTAAAATAATATATCGAAAATGTTCACAAAGGCTCACTAAAAGTTTACGAAATTTGAAATAGTTTCAAATCTTCACAAAAGTTTATGAAAAAATTGTGAAATTCAAATAATCTGCCTGAAGTTTTCAAAAGTAGATAAATGTTGTAAAAAATGTCAAATGCTGCAAAAGTTTCCAATTGATAAAAAATTGAAATTTTTTTAATAAAGATTTGGAAAGTTTGGGGAAGTTTGTGAAACTTTATGAAGGCATGTGAATGTTTGTCAAAGGCAAACTTTCTGAAAGTTTATGAAGGTATGTGAATGATTGTCAAAGGCTTATAAAAAAATAATAAAATTTTCAAAGCATTAAAAAAAATTTAAAAGTTATGCACAAATTTTGTAAAATTTTGTGAAAGAGTATGCAAAAGTTTTATGAAAGTTTACAAAAGAAAAACTGTAAAAATTATGCACAATTTTTAAAATTTTCATTGATATTTAGAAATAGTTTGCAAAATTATGTAAAACTTCAAATAAATTGCAAAGCATTGACCAAATTTTCTAAAACTTAATAAATACTTGAAAAAGCTTGTGAAAGCCTTGGAAGAAGTACATTAAAATTTTACAAAATATTGATATACCATTTTGTGGGAGGATGGAAAAATTGTCTAAAACTTTTGAAAAAATTCATAAATGTTTGGAAAACTTCATAAAAGGTTGTAAGGTTGTGAACGTTTATCAAAAATCAACAAGTATATAAATTTGATAAATTTTGTGCAAGATTTGCTTAACTTCAAAAAGAATTGACAAACTTTAGGAAGGTTTGTGAAAGGTTTACAAAAAGTACATAAAGACTTATGAAACTTTAGGAAGATTTTCTAGTTTATTCAAAGTTGGCAAAATATTTTGAAACTTATTAAAGTTTGTGCAAGTGTTTCTAGAAGGTTTATCAAAGGCACATAAGAATTTGCACAACATTGGCAAAATGTTATGAAAATTCTAAAGATTGTAAAGTTTTTAAAGGATATTTACATAAAAATTTGCAAGACATTAGGAAAGTTGCCTAAAAATTTTGCAAAAACTTACTAATGAAAAAAAATTCTAAGAATTTTACAAAAATGAACAAATGTATGAAATGTAAAATTTGAAAAAAAAAAACACACAAAGTCAAAAAATTGAATAATATTGCAAAAGTTCCTAACAGTTTGTTAAAATATGTGAAACATTTATAAAACGTATATTAAATTTTCAAAATAATTGACAAAAAATTGTGAGAATACAACTACGCCTTCATCCCAAAACAATTGGGGTCCGCGATATGAACCAACAAAGAAAATCATTCTGGGTCTTCCACATGAATCCCTCTCCTCCATTCATTTCTATCCAATGCCATGTCCTCGGTGAGGTTCAAAGCATTCATATCCTTTCCTATCACCTCCATCCATGTCTTCCTAGGCCTACCCCGACCTCTTTTAACTAATATATTTTCCCATTTCTCCATCCTTCTAACTGGAGCATCATTAGGCCTTCGTCGAATATGTCCAAACCACCGTAAACGATTCTCTCTCATCTTATTTTCAATGGGAGCAACGCCTACCTTCTTACGTATCTCCTTGTTCTGAATCTTATCTTTTATTGTATTTCCACACATCCATCTCAGCATACGCATCTCAGCTACACTCATTTTTTGAATATGATGTCTCTTGGCAGCCCAACATTCCGTACCATATAGTAAAGTGGGCCTAATAGTCGTCCTATAAAACTTTCCCTTCAACCGCAATGGCATTCTACGATCGCACAACACTCCAGTGGCACTCTTCCATTTCATCCACCCAACCTTTATCCTATGATTTACATCTCCATCAATTTCTCCATACTTTTGAATGATAGATCCCAAATATTTGAAAGAATCATCCACCGGTATTTCTTGCTCACCAAGCTTCATTTGTGAGAATATTCACAAAAAATTTGTAGACCTTAATCAAGGTTTATGAAAGTTTGTACGAAAGTACAAAAATTTAGAATCATGAAACTAAAGTTTCATGAAATAATAAAAGTCGACAAAATCTCATCAAAAATTATAAAATTTGTTCCCCGAAAATTTTGTAACATTAGTAATGAAATCTTTGAAAAATTCATGATTACCATGCACGGCACTAGGAAAACCATTACAAGACGAAGTTAACAGATCTTAATCAGTGCATTTTACTTCACATCAATTAACTGATTAGGCACTCTTGTCCTCAGATTTCCTAATCACTTTCTATTTTTGTCTCTTGACCATAAAAATTGCAGTTTATTAACATCATGTAGGAAAAAGGTTATAACATCGTTGTGAATTATGTAAAATATTTCAGTATCAATAATTAGTGGAACCACAAAACTATCAAAATAGAACTTCTGAAAGTTTCAAAAATTTGCCCATGTCTTCTCAATTTCTCTTGTTGAGGGCAATACACACTAAAAAGAACAACCTCTTCAATCAATATCATTAGCTACATAAAGACCACTATACAACTAGCAACTAATAAATAAATAATTGCACTACATTTAAACTCTGATTTTTCCATGTAGAAACCAATGATGGTGCACTGAAAAATCTTCTTGCTAGCACTAACATCAAAAGAGATAGCACCAAAATTTGTATCATACCATTTCAATCTCCTCCGTACACGCCCAAACAAACACCAGATTTTATGACACTTAATCTCAGTTTGGGTGTTTTTCCCCTGTATTTCCATCACACCCTAAGAGTGCAATAGAAAAAGGGATTGCATGATGGGGCGTCTTGAGACACCCTTAATAAAGTTTTCAATATCACAATAATAGATATCATTTACATAATTATAACATTCATCCCATCACTAAAACGGTTACCAAAACTATTATACTTTTTGTTGCTAAGATGTTAAAATGGTTCTTTCTGACTTCTTTATCTTCCACCTTAACAATGTAAATTTGCGAAAATTCTTCATAATATTCCCAAAAGCTCATAAAAATGTGCAGTTTATAGATTTTGTCAAAAGTTGATAAAAGTTAAAAATCTTGTCTAGAATTGCAAACTTTGATAAAGTTAATGAAAGGTTACAAAGTTTTCCAAAAGTTTAAAAATAGTTTACATTTTTTTACAAAAGCTCACAAAAAATTAGTGAAAATTGTCAAATTTGTCAAAAAATGTAAAATTGAATAAGTTTACTAAAAATGCAATATTTATGAAATTAATAAAAAGTTCGAATTTTGCTAAAGGTTCTAAAGTTTGCGAAAAATCAACATAATTTAAAAATGTTCAGAAAGTCCCCCAAAAACTTGTAAAAATTGTGAACAGTTGAAATTTCAGAATTGGCAAAAAAAAATCTAACATAAACTCTAAAAATGTTCCTGAAAGTTGATAATAAAATTTTGAACGTCAAAGTTTGTTAAAAGTTGTAATTACAATTTTGTCATCAGTTCTAAACGTTGTGAAAATTTACCAAAAGTTGCAAAACTTTTACAATTTGCAATAGTTCAAAAACATTTAAAAAGTGCAAGAAAATTTTGTGAAATTTGTCAAAAATTGTAAATCTATAAAAGATGGTAAGGTTTTGAAAGGTAAAATTCACAAAATTTTGAAATAGCCTATAAACATTCCAAAAGTCTAGTTAAGAGTCTCTAAAATTCATAAAATTTCTCAAAAGTTGTAAAATTTGGTTGTAAAGTTTGCAAATTTATCATATAGTTTACAAAACTTTATAAATGCTCACAAAAATTGTGAAATTTGTAAAATTCAATCAAACGTATAAAAATACAACATAAATTTGACAAAACTTGTAAAATTTGTAAAGATTGTAAAAGTATGGAACAATTTGAAAATGTTCACAAAAGTTTTTGGAACTTTTAAGATGCGTTAAAATTTGTGAAACACTGTAAAATTTCAAAAATCGATAAGATTTTTTAAATTTGTAAAACTAGTCAAAAACTGTAAATTTTGTAAAATTTGTAAGTTTGCAAAAGTTTAAAATAATATATCGAAAATGTTCACAAAGGCTCACTAAAAGTTTACGAAATTTGAAATAGTTTCAAATCTTCACAAAAGTTTATGAAAAAATTGTGAAATTCAAATAATCTGCCTGAAGTTTTCAAAAGTAGATAAATGTTGTAAAAAATGTCAAATGCTGCAAAAGTTTCCAATTGATAAAAAATTGAAATTTTTTTAATAAAGATTTGGAAAGTTTGGGGAAGTTTGTGAAACTTTATGAAGGCATGTGAATGTTTGTCAAAGGCAAACTTTCTGAAACTTTATGAAGGTATGTGAATGTTTGTCAAAGGCTTATAAAAAAATAATAAAATTTTCAAAGCATTAAAAAAAATTGTAAAAGTTATGCACAAATTTTGTAAAATTTTGTGAAAGAGTATGCAAAAGTTTTATGAAAGTTTACAAAAGAAAAACTGTAAAAATTATGCACAATTTTTAAAATTTTCATTGATATTTAGAAATAGTTTGCAAAATTATGTAAAACTTCAAATAAATTGCAAAGCATTGACCAAATTTTCTAAAACTTAATAAATACTTGAAAAAGCTTGTGAAAGCCTTGGAAGAAGTACATTAAAATTTTACAAAATATTGATATACCATTTTGTGGGAGGATGGAAAAATTGTCTAAAACTTTTGAAAAAGTTCATAAATGTTTGGGAAACTTCATAAAAGGTTGTAAGGTTGTGAAAGTTTATCAAAAATCAACAAGTATATAAATTTGATAAATTTTGTGCAAGATTTGCTTAACTTCAAAAAGAATTGACAAACTTTAGGAAGGTTTGTGAAAGGTTTACAAAAAGTACATAAAGACTTATGAAACTTTAGGAAGATTTTCTAGTTTATTCAAAGTTGGCAAAATATTTTGAAACTTATTAAAGTTTGTGCAAGTGTTTCTAGAAGGTTTATCAAAGGCACATAAGAATTTGCACAACATTGGCAAAATGTTATGAAAATTCTAAAGATTGTAAAGTTTTTAAAGGATATTTACATAAAAATTTGCAAGACATTAGGAAAGTTGCCTAAAAATTTTGCAAAATTTTACTAATGAAAAAAAATTCTAAGAATTTTACAAAAATGAACAAATGTATGAAAAGTATGTAAAATTTGAAAAAAAAAACACACAAAGTCAAAAAATTGAATAATATTGCAAAAGTTCCTAACAGTTTGTTAAAATATGTGAAACATTTATAAAACGTATATTAAATTTTCAAAATAATTGACAAAAATTTGTGAGAATACAACAACTATGCCTTCATCCCAAAACAATTGGGGTCCGCGATATGAACCAACAAAGAAAATCATTCTGGGTCTTCCACATGAATCCTTCTCCTCCATTCATTTCTATCCAATGCCATGTCCTCGGTGAGGTTCAAAGCATTCATATCCTTTCCTATCACCTCCATCCATGTCTTCCTATGCCTACCCCGACCTCTTTTAACTAATATATTTTCCCATTTCTCCATCCTTCTAACTGGAGCATCATTAGGCCTTCGTCGAATATGTCCAAACCACCGTAAACGATTCTCTCTCATCTTATTTTCAATGGGTGCAACGCCTACCTTCTTACGTATCTCCTTATTCTGAATCTTATCTTTTATTGTATTTCCACACATCCATCTCAGCATACGCATCTCAGCTACACGCATTTTTTGAATATGATGTCTCTTGGCAGCCCAACATTCCGTACCATATAGTAAAGTGGGCCTAATAGTCGTCCTATAAAACTTTCCCTTCAACCGCAATGGCATTCTACGATCGCACAACACTCCAGTTGCACTCTTCCATTTCATCCACCCAACCTTTATCCTATGATTTACATCTCCATCAATTTCTCCATACTTTTGAATGATAGATCCCAAATATTTGAAAGAATCATCCACCGGTATTTCTTGCTCACCAAGCTTCATTTGTGAGAATATTCACAAAAAAATTGTAGACCTTAATCAAGGTTTATGAAAGTTTGTACGAAAGTACAAAAATTTAGAATCATGAAACTAAAGTTTCATGAAATAATAAAAGTCGACAAAATCTCATCAAAAATTATAAAATTTGTTCCCCGAAAATTTTGTAACATTAGTAATGAAATCTTTGAAAAATTCATGATTACCATGCACGGCACTAGGAAAACCATTACAAGACGAAGTTAACAGATCTTAATCAGTGCATTTTACTTCACATCAATTAACTGATTAGGCACTCTTGTCCTCAGATTTCCTAATCACTTTCTATTTTTGTCTCTTGACCATAAAAATTGCAGTTTATTAACATCATGTAGGAAAAAGGTTATAACATCGTTGTGAATTATGTAAAATATTTCAGTATCAATAATTAGTGGAACCACAAAACTATCAAAATAGAACTTCTGAAAGTTTCAAAAATTTGCCCATGTCTTCTCAATTTCTCTTGTTGAGGGCAATACACACTAAAAAGAACAACCTCTTCAATCAATATCATTAGCTACATAAAGACCACTATACAACTAGCAACTAATAAATAAATAATTGCACTACATTTAAACTCTGATTTTTCCATGTAGAAACCAATGATGGTGCACTGAAAAATCTTCTTGCTAGCACTAACATCAAAAGAGATAGCACCAAAATTTGTATCATACCATTTCAATCTCCTCCGTACACGCCCAAACAAACACCAGATTTTATGACACTTAATCTCAGTTTGGGTGTTTTTCCCCTGTATTTCCATCACACCCTAAGAGTGCAATAGAAAAAGGGATTGCATGATGGGGCGTCTTGAGACACCCTTAATAAAGTTTTCAATATCACAATAATAGATATCATTTACATAATTATAACATTCATCCCATCACTAAAACGGTTACCAAAACTATTATACTTTTTGTTGCTAAGATGTTAAAATGGTTCTTTCTGACTTCTTTATCTTCCACCTTAACAATGTAAATTTGCGAAAATTCTTCATAATATTCCCAAAAGCTCATAAAAATGTGCAGTTTATAGATTTTGTCAAAAGTTGATAAAAGTTAAAAATCTTGTCTAGAATTGCAAACTTTGATAAAGTTAATGAAAGGTTACAAAGTTTTCCAAAAGTTTAAAAATAGTTTACATTTTTTTACAAAAGCTCACAAAAAATTAGTGAAAATTGTCAAATTTGTCAAAAAATGTAAAATTGAATAAGTTTACTAAAAATGCAATATTTATGAAATTAATAAAAAGTTCGAATTTTGCTAAAGGTTCTAAAGTTTGCGAAAAATCAACATAATTTAAAAATGTTCAGAAAGTCCCCCAAAAACTTGTAAAAATTGTGAACAGTTGAAATTTCAGAATTGGCAAAAAAAAATCTAACATAAACTCTAAAAATGTTCCTGAAAGTTGATAATAAAATTTTGAACGTCAAAGTTTGTTAAAAGTTGTAATTACAATTTTGTCATCAGTTCTAAACGTTGTGAAAATTTACCAAAAGTTGCAAAACTTTTACAATTTGCAATAGTTCAAAAACATTTAAAAAGTGCAAGAAAATTTTGTGAAATTTGTCAAAAATTGTAAATCTATAAAAGATGGTAAGGTTTTGAAAGGTAAAATTCACAAAATTTTGAAATAGCCTATAAACATTCCAAAAGTCTAGTTAAGAGTCTCTAAAATTCATAAAATTTCTCAAAAGTTGTAAAATTTGGTTGTAAAGTTTGCAAATTTATCATATAGTTTACAAAACTTTATAAATGCTCACAAAAATTGTGAAATTTGTAAAATTCAATCAAACGTATAAAAATACAACATAAATTTGACAAAACTTGTAAAATTTGTAAAGATTGTAAAAGTATGGAACAATTTGAAAATGTTCACAAAAGTTTTTGGAACTTTTAAGATGCGTTAAAATTTGTGAAACACTGTAAAATTTCAAAAATCGATAAGATTTTTTAAATTTGTAAAACTAGTCAAAAACTGTAAATTTTGTAAAATTTGTAAGTTTGCAAAAGTTTAAAATAATATATCGAAAATGTTCACAAAGGCTCACTAAAAGTTTACGAAATTTGAAATAGTTTCAAATCTTCACAAAAGTTTATGAAAAAATTGTGAAATTCAAATAATCTGCCTGAAGTTTTCAAAAGTAGATAAATGTTGTAAAAAATGTCAAATGCTGCAAAAGTTTCCAATTGATAAAAAATTGAAATTTTTTTAATAAAGATTTGGAAAGTTTGGGGAAGTTTGTGAAACTTTATGAAGGCATGTGAATGTTTGTCAAAGGCAAACTTTCTGAAACTTTATGAAGGTATGTGAATGTTTGTCAAAGGCTTATAAAAAAATAATAAAATTTTCAAAGCATTAAAAAAAATTGTAAAAGTTATGCACAAATTTTGTAAAATTTTGTGAAAGAGTATGCAAAAGTTTTATGAAAGTTTACAAAAGAAAAACTGTAAAAATTATGCACAATTTTTAAAATTTTCATTGATATTTAGAAATAGTTTGCAAAATTATGTAAAACTTCAAATAAATTGCAAAGCATTGACCAAATTTTCTAAAACTTAATAAATACTTGAAAAAGCTTGTGAAAGCCTTGGAAGAAGTACATTAAAATTTTACAAAATATTGATATACCATTTTGTGGGAGGATGGAAAAATTGTCTAAAACTTTTGAAAAAGTTCATAAATGTTTGGGAAACTTCATAAAAGGTTGTGAACGTTTATCAAAAATCAACAAGTATATAAATTTGATAAATTTTGTGCAAGATTTGCTTAACTTCAAAAAGAATTGACAAACTTTAGGAAGGTTTGTGAAAGGTTTACAAAAAGTACATAAAGACTTATGAAACTTTAGGAAGATTTTCTAGTTTATTCAAAGTTGGTAAAATATTTTGAAACTTATTAAAGTTTGTGCAAGTGTTTCTAGAAAGTTTATCAAAGGCACATAAGAATTTGCACAACATTGGCAAAATGTTATGAAAATTCTAAAGATTGTAAAGTTTTTAAAGGATATTTACATAAAAATTTGCAAGACATTAGGAAAGTTGCCTAAAAATTTTGCAAAAACTTACTAATGAAAAAAAATTCTAAGAATTTTACAAAAATGAACAAATGTATGAAAAGTATGTAAATTTGAAAAAAAAACACACAAAGTCAAAAAATTGAATAATATTGCAAAAGTTCCTAACAGTTTGTTAAAATATGTGAAACATTTATAAAACGTATATTAAATTCTCAAAATAATTGACAAAAATTTGTGAGAATACAACAACTACGCCTTCATCCCAAAACAATTGGGGTCCGCCATATGAACCAACAAAGAAAATTATTCTCGGTCTTCCACATGAATCCTTCTCCTCCATTCATTTCTATCCAATGCCATGTCCTCGGTGAGGTTCAAAGCATTCATATCCTTTCCTATCACCTACATCCATGTCTTCCTAGGCCTACCCCGACCTCTTTTAACTAATATATTTTCCCATTTCTCCATCCTTCTAACTGGAGCATCATTAGGCCTTCGTCGAATATGTCCAAACCACCGTAAACGATTCTCTCTCATCTTATTTTCAATGGGAGCAACGCCTACCTTCTTACGTATCTCCTTGTTCTGAATCTTATCTTTTATTGTATTTCCACACATCCATCTCAGCATACGCATCTCAGCTACACTCATTTTTTGAATATGATGTCTCTTGGCAGCCCAACATTCCGTACCATATAGTAAAGTGGGCCTAATAGTCGTCCTATAAAACTTTCCCTTCAACCGCAATGGCATTCTACGATCGCACAACACTCCAGTGGCACTCTTCCATTTCATCCACCCAACCTTTATCCTATGATTTACATCTCCATCAATTTCTCCATACTTTTGAATGATAGATCCCAAATATTTGAAAGAATCATCCACCGGTATTTCTTGCTCACCAAGCTTCATTTGTGAGAATATTCACAAAAAATTTGTAGACCTTAATCAAGGTTTATGAAAGTTTGTACGAAAGTACAAAAATTTAGAATCATGAAACTAAAGTTTCATGAAATAATAAAAGTCGACAAAATCTCATCAAAAATTATAAAATTTGTTCCCCGAAAATTTTGTAACATTAGTAATGAAATCTTTGAAAAATTCATGATTACCATGCACGGCACTAGGAAAACCATTACAAGACGAAGTTAACAGATCTTAATCAGTGCATTTTACTTCACATCAATTAACTGATTAGGCACTCTTGTCCTCAGATTTCCTAATCACTTTCTATTTTTGTCTCTTGACCATAAAAATTGCAGTTTATTAACATCATGTAGGAAAAAGGTTATAACATCGTTGTGAATTATGTAAAATATTTCAGTATCAATAATTAGTGGAACCACAAAACTATCAAAATAGAACTTCTGAAAGTTTCAAAAATTTGCCCATGTCTTCTCAATTTCTCTTGTTGAGGGCAATACACACTAAAAAGAACAACCTCTTCAATCAATATCATTAGCTACATAAAGACCACTATACAACTAGCAACTAATAAATAAATAATTGCACTACATTTAAACTTTGATTTTTCCATGTAGAAACCAATGATGGTGCACTGAAAAATCTTCTTGCTAGCACTAACATCAAAAGAGATAGCACCAAAATTTGTATCATACCATTTCAATCTCCTCCGTACACGCCCAAACAAACACCAGATTTTATGACACTTAATCTCAGTTTGGGTGTTTTTCCCCTGTATTTCCATCACACCCTAAGAGTGCAATAGAAAAAGGGATTGCATGATGGGGCGTCTTGAGACACCCTTAATAAAGTTTTCAATATCACAATAATAGATATCATTTACATAATTATAACATTCATCCCATCACTAAAACGGTTACCAAAACTATTATACTTTTTGTTGCTAAGATGTTAAAATGGTTCTTTCTGACTTCTTTATCTTCCACCTTAACAATGTAAATTTGCGAAAATTCTTCATAATATTCCCAAAAGCTCATAAAAATGTGCAGTTTATAGATTTTGTCAAAAGTTGATAAAAGTTAAAAATCTTGTCTAGAATTGCAAACTTTGATAAAGTTAATGAAAGGTTACAAAGTTTTCCAAAAGTTTAAAAATAGTTTACATTTTTTTACAAAAGCTCACAAAAAATTAGTGAAAATTGTCAAATTTGTCAAAAAATGTAAAATTGAATAAGTTTACTAAAAATGCAATATTTATGAAATTAATAAAAAGTTCGAATTTTGCTAAAGGTTCTAAAGTTTGCGAAAAATCAACATAATTTAAAAATGTTCAGAAAGTCCCCCAAAAACTTGTAAAAATTGTGAACAGTTGAAATTTCAGAATTGGCAAAAAAAAATCTAACATAAACTCTAAAAATGTTCCTGAAAGTTGATAATAAAATTTTGAACGTCAAAGTTTGTTAAAAGTTGTAATTACAATTTTGTCATCAGTTCTAAACGTTGTGAAAATTTACCAAAAGTTGCAAAACTTTTACAATTTGCAATAGTTCAAAAACATTTAAAAAGTGCAAGAAAATTTTGTGAAATTTGTCAAAAATTGTAAATCTATAAAAGATGGTAAGGTTTTGAAAGGTAAAATTCACAAAATTTTGAAATAGCCTATAAACATTCCAAAAGTCTAGTTAAGAGTCTCTAAAATTCATAAAATTTCTCAAAAGTTGTAAAATTTGGTTGTAAAGTTTGCAAATTTATCATATAGTTTACAAAACTTTATAAATGCTCACAAAAATTGTGAAATTTGTAAAATTCAATCAAACGTATAAAAATACAACATAAATTTGACAAAACTTGTAAAATTTGTAAAGATTGTAAAAGTATGGAACAATTTGAAAATGTTCACAAAAGTTTTTGGAACTTTTAAGATGCGTTAAAATTTGTGAAACACTGTAAAATTTCAAAAATCGATAAGATTTTTTAAATTTGTAAAACTAGTCAAAAACTGTAAATTTTGTAAAATTTGTAAGTTTGCAAAAGTTTAAAATAATATATCGAAAATGTTCACAAAGGCTCACTAAAAGTTTACGAAATTTGAAATAGTTTCAAATCTTCACAAAAGTTTATGAAAAAATTGTGAAATTCAAATAATCTGCCTGAAGTTTTCAAAAGTAGATAAATGTTGTAAAAAATGTCAAATGCTGCAAAAGTTTCCAATTGATAAAAAATTGAAATTTTTTTAATAAAGATTTGGAAAGTTTGGGGAAGTTTGTGAAACTTTATGAAGGCATGTGAATGTTTGTCAAAGGCAAACTTTCTGAAACTTTATGAAGGTATGTGAATGTTTGTCAAAGGCTTATAAAAAAATAATAAAATTTTCAAAGCATTAAAAAAAATTGTAAAAGTTATGCACAAATTTTGTAAAATTTTGTGAAAGAGTATGCAAAAGTTTTATGAAAGTTTACAAAAGAAAAACTGTAAAAATTATGCACAATTTTTAAAATTTTCATTGATATTTAGAAATAGTTTGCAAAATTATGTAAAACTTCAAATAAATTGCAAAGCATTGACCAAATTTTCTAAAACTTAATAAATACTTGAAAAAGCTTGTGAAAGCCTTGGAAGAAGTACATTAAAATTTTACAAAATATTGATATACCATTTTGTGGGAGGATGGAAAAATTGTCTAAAACTTTTGAAAAAGTTCATAAATGTTTGGGAAACTTCATAAAAGGTTGTGAACGTTTATCAAAAATCAACAAGTATATAAATTTGATAAATTTTGTGCAAGATTTGCTTAACTTCAAAAAGAATTGACAAACTTTAGGAAGGTTTGTGAAAGGTTTACAAAAAGTACATAAAGACTTATGAAACTTTAGGAAGATTTTCTAGTTTATTCAAAGTTGGTAAAATATTTTGAAACTTATTAAAGTTTGTGCAAGTGTTTCTAGAAAGTTTATCAAAGGCACATAAGAATTTGCACAACATTGGCAAAATGTTATGAAAATTCTAAAGATTGTAAAGTTTTTAAAGGATATTTACATAAAAATTTGCAAGACATTAGGAAAGTTGCCTAAAAATTTTGCAAAAACTTACTAATGAAAAAAAATTCTAAGAATTTTACAAAAATGAACAAATGTATGAAAAGTATGTAAATTTGAAAAAAAAACACACAAAGTCAAAAAATTGAATAATATTGCAAAAGTTCCTAACAGTTTGTTAAAATATGTGAAACATTTATAAAACGTATATTAAATTCTCAAAATAATTGACAAAAATTTGTGAGAATACAACAACTACGCCTTCATCCCAAAACAATTGGGGTCCGCCATATGAACCAACAAAGAAAATTATTCTCGGTCTTCCACATGAATCCTTCTCCTCCATTCATTTCTATCCAATGCCATGTCCTCGGTGAGGTTCAAAGCATTCATATCCTTTCCTATCACCTACATCCATGTCTTCCTAGGCCTACCCCGACCTCTTTTAACTAATATATTTTCCCATTTCTCCATCCTTCTAACTGGAGCATCATTAGGCCTTCGTCGAATATGTCCAAACCACCGTAAACGATTCTCTCTCATCTTATTTTCAATGGGAGCAACGCCTACCTTCTTACGTATCTCCTTGTTCTGAATCTTATCTTTTATTGTATTTCCACACATCCATCTCAGCATACGCATCTCAGCTACACTCATTTTTTGAATACGATGTCTCTTGGCAGCCCAACATTCCGTACCATATAGTAAAGTGGGCCTAATAGTCGTCCTATAAAACTTTCCCTTCAACCGCAATGGCATTCTACGATCGCACAACACTCCAGTGGCACTCTTCCATTTCATCCACCCAACCTTTATCCTATGATTTACATCTCCATCAATTTCTCCATACTTTTGAATGATAGATCCCAAATATTTGAAAGAATCATCCACCGGTATTTCTTGCTCACCAAGCTTCATTTGTGAGAATATTCACAAAAAATTTGTAGACCTTAATCAAGGTTTATGAAAGTTTGTACGAAAGTACAAAAATTTAGAATCATGAAACTAAAGTTTCATGAAATAATAAAAGTCGACAAAATCTCATCAAAAATTATAAAATTTGTTCCCCGAAAATTTTGTAACATTAGTAATGAAATCTTTGAAAAATTCATGATTACCATGCACGGCACTAGGAAAACCATTACAAGACGAAGTTAACAGATCTTAATCAGTGCATTTTACTTCACATCAATTAACTGATTAGGCACTCTTGTCCTCAGATTTCCTAATCACTTTCTATTTTTGTCTCTTGACCATAAAAATTGCAGTTTATTAACATCATGTAGGAAAAAGGTTATAACATCGTTGTGAATTATGTAAACTATTTCAGTATCAATAATTAGTGGAACCACAAAACTATCAAAATAGAACTTCTGAAAGTTTCAAAAATTTGCCCATGTCTTCTCAATTTCTCTTGTTGAGGGCAATACACACTAAAAAGAACAACCTCTTCAATCAATATCATTAGCTACATAAAGACCACTATACAACTAGCAACTAATAAATAAATAATTGCACTACATTTAAACTCTGATTTTTCCATGTAGAAACCAATGATGGTGCACTGAAAAATCTTCTTGCTAGCACTAACATCAAAAGAGATAGCACCAAAATTTGTATCATACCATTTCAATCTCCTCCGTACACGCCCAAACAAACACCAGATTTTATGACACTTAATCTCAGTTTGGGTGTTTTTCCCCTGTATTTCCATCACACCCTAAGAGTGCAATAGAAAAAGGGATTGCATGATGGGGCGTCTTGAGACACCCTTAATAAAGTTTTCAATATCACAATAATAGATATCATTTACATAATTATAACATTCATCCCATCACTAAAACGGTTACCAAAACTATTATACTTTTTGTTGCTAAGATGTTAAAATGGTTCTTTCTGACTTCTTTATCTTCCACCTTAACAATGTAAATTTGCGAAAATTCTTCATAATATTCCCAAAAGCTCATAAAAATGTGCAGTTTATAGATTTTGTCAAAAGTTGATAAAAGTTAAAAATCTTGTCTAGAATTGCAAACTTTGATAAAGTTAATGAAAGGTTACAAAGTTTTCCAAAAGTTTAAAAATAGTTTACATTTTTTTACAAAAGCTCACAAAAAATTAGTGAAAATTGTCAAATTTGTCAAAAAATGTAAAATTGAATAAGTTTACTAAAAATGCAATATTTATGAAATTAATAAAAAGTTCGAATTTTGCTAAAGGTTCTAAAGTTTGCGAAAAATCAACATAATTTAAAAATGTTCAGAAAGTCCCCCAAAAACTTGTAAAAATTGTGAACAGTTGAAATTTCAGAATTGGCAAAAAAAAATCTAACATAAACTCTAAAAATGTTCCTAAAAGTTGATAATAAAATTTTGAACGTCAAAGTTTGTTAAAAGTTGTAATTACAATTTTGTCATCAGTTCTAAACGTTGTGAAAATTTACCAAAAGTTGCAAAACTTTTACAATTTGCAATAGTTCAAAAACATTTAAAAAGTGCAAGAAAATTTTGTGAAATTTGTCAAAAATTGTAAATCTATAAAAGATGGTAAGGTTTTGAAAGGTAAAATTCACAAAATTTTGAAATAGCCTATAAACATTCCAAAAGTCTAGTTAAGAGTCTCTAAAATTCATAAAATTTCTCAAAAGTTGTAAAATTTGGTTGTAAAGTTTGCAAATTTATCATATAGTTTACAAAACTTTATAAATGCTCACAAAAATTGTGAAATTTGTAAAATTCAATCAAACGTATAAAAATACAACATAAATTTGACAAAACTTGTAAAATTTGTAAAGATTGTAAAAGTATGGAACAATTTGAAAATGTTCACAAAAGTTTTTGGAACTTTTAAGATGCGTTAAAATTTGTGAAACACTGTAAAATTTCAAAAATCGATAAGATTTTTTAAATTTGTAAAACTAGTCAAAAACTGTAAATTTTGTAAAATTTGTAAGTTTGCAAAAGTTTAAAATAATATATCGAAAATGTTCACAAAGGCTCACTAAAAGTTTACGAAATTTGAAATAGTTTCAAATCTTCACAAAAGTTTATGAAAAAATTGTGAAATTCAAATAATCTGCCTGAAGTTTTCAAAAGTAGATAAATGTTGTAAAAAATGTCAAATGCTGCAAAAGTTTCCAATTGATAAAAAATTGAAATTTTTTTAATAAAGATTTGGAAAGTTTGGGGAAGTTTGTGAAACTTTATGAAGGCATGTGAATGTTTGTCAAAGGCAAACTTTCTGAAACTTTATGAAGGTATGTGAATGTTTGTCAAAGGCTTATAAAAAAATAATAAAATTTTCAAAGCATTAAAAAAAATTGTAAAAGTTATGCACAAATTTTGTAAAATTTTGTGAAAGAGTATGCAAAAGTTTTATGAAAGTTTACAAAAGAAAAACTGTAAAAATTATGCACAATTTTTAAAATTTTCATTGATATTTAGAAATAGTTTGCAAAATTATGTAAAACTTCAAATAAATTGCAAAGCATTGACCAAATTTTCTAAAACTTAATAAATACTTGAAAAAGCTTGTGAAAGCCTTGGAAGAAGTACATTAAAATTTTACAAAATATTGATATACCATTTTGTGGGAGGATGGAAAAATTGTCTAAAACTTTTGAAAAAGTTCATAAATGTTTGGGAAACTTCATAAAAGGTTGTAAGGTTGTGAAAGTTTATCAAAAATCAACAAGTATATAAATTTGATAAATTTTGTGCAAGATTTGCTTAACTTCAAAAAGAATTGACAAACTTTAGGAAGGTTTGTGAAAGGTTTACAAAAAGTACATAAAGACTTATGAAACTTTAGGAAGATTTTCTAGTTTATTCAAAGTTGGCAAAATATTTTGAAACTTATTAAAGTTTGTGCAAGTGTTTCTAGAAGGTTTATCAAAGGCACATAAGAATTTGCACAACATTGGCAAAATGTTATGAAAATTCTAAAGATTGTAAAGTTTTTAAAGGATATTTACATAAAAATTTGCAAGACATTAGGAAAGTTGCCTAAAAATTTTGCAAAATTTTACTAATGAAAAAAAATTCTAAGAATTTTACAAAAATGAACAAATGTATGAAAAGTATGTAAAATTTGAAAAAAAAAACACACAAAGTCAAAAAATTGAATAATATTGCAAAAGTTCCTAACAGTTTGTTAAAATATGTGAAACATTTATAAAACGTATATTAAATTTTCAAAATAATTGACAAAAATTTGTGAGAATACAACAACTATGCCTTCATCCCAAAACAATTGGGGTCCGCGATATGAACCAACAAAGAAAATCATTCTGGGTCTTCCACATGAATCCTTCTCCTCCATTCATTTCTATCCAATGCCATGTCCTCGGTGAGGTTCAAAGCATTCATATCCTTTCCTATCACCTCCATCCATGTCTTCCTATGCCTACCCCGACCTCTTTTAACTAATATATTTTCCCATTTCTCCATCCTTCTAACTGGAGCATCATTAGGCCTTCGTCGAATATGTCCAAACCACCGTAAACGATTCTCTCTCATCTTATTTTCAATGGGTGCAACGCCTACCTTCTTACGTATCTCCTTATTCTGAATCTTATCTTTTATTGTATTTCCACACATCCATCTCAGCATACGCATCTCAGCTACACGCATTTTTTGAATATGATGTCTCTTGGCAGCCCAACATTCCGTACCATATAGTAAAGTGGGCCTAATAGTCGTCCTATAAAACTTTCCCTTCAACCGCAATGGCATTCTACGATCGCACAACACTCCAGTTGCACTCTTCCATTTCATCCACCCAACCTTTATCCTATGATTTACATCTCCATCAATTTCTCCATACTTTTGAATGATAGATCCCAAATATTTGAAAGAATCATCCACCGGTATTTCTTGCTCACCAAGCTTCATTTGTGAGAATATTCACAAAAAATTTGTAGACCTTAATCAAGGTTTATGAAAGTTTGTACGAAAGTACAAAAATTTAGAATCATGAAACTAAAGTTTCATGAAATAATAAAAGTCGACAAAATCTCATCAAAAATTATAAAATTTGTTCCCCGAAAATTTTGTAACATTAGTAATGAAATCTTTGAAAAATTCATGATTACCATGCACGGCACTAGGAAAACCATTACAAGACGAAGTTAACAGATCTTAATCAGTGCATTTTACTTCACATCAATTAACTGATTAGGCACTCTTGTCCTCAGATTTCCTAATCACTTTCTATTTTTGTCTCTTGACCATAAAAATTGCAGTTTATTAACATCATGTAGGAAAAAGGTTATAACATCGTTGTGAATTATGTAAAATATTTCAGTATCAATAATTAGTGGAACCACAAAACTATCAAAATAGAACTTCTGAAAGTTTCAAAAATTTGCCCATGTCTTCTCAATTTCTCTTGTTGAGGGCAATACACACTAAAAAGAACAACCTCTTCAATCAATATCATTAGCTACATAAAGACCACTATACAACTAGCAACTAATAAATAAATAATTGCACTACATTTAAACTCTGATTTTTCCATGTAGAAACCAATGATGGTGCACTGAAAAATCTTCTTGCTAGCACTAACATCAAAAGAGATAGCACCAAAATTTGTATCATACCATTTCAATCTCCTCCGTACACGCCCAAACAAACACCAGATTTTATGACACTTAATCTCAGTTTGGGTGTTTTTCCCCTGTATTTCCATCACACCCTAAGAGTGCAATAGAAAAAGGGATTGCATGATGGGGCGTCTTGAGACACCCTTAATAAAGTTTTCAATATCACAATAATAGATATCATTTACATAATTATAACATTCATCCCATCACTAAAACGGTTACCAAAACTATTATACTTTTTGTTGCTAAGATGTTAAAATGGTTCTTTCTGACTTCTTTATCTTCCACCTTAACAATGTAAATTTGCGAAAATTCTTCATAATATTCCCAAAAGCTCATAAAAATGTGCAGTTTATAGATTTTGTCAAAAGTTGATAAAAGTTAAAAATCTTGTCTAGAATTGCAAACTTTGATAAAGTTAATGAAAGGTTACAAAGTTTTCCAAAAGTTTAAAAATAGTTTACATTTTTTTACAAAAGCTCACAAAAAATTAGTGAAAATTGTCAAATTTGTCAAAAAATGTAAAATTGAATAAGTTTACTAAAAATGCAATATTTATGAAATTAATAAAAAGTTCGAATTTTGCTAAAGGTTCTAAAGTTTGCGAAAAATCAACATAATTTAAAAATGTTCAGAAAGTCCCCCAAAAACTTGTAAAAATTGTGAACAGTTGAAATTTCAGAATTGGCAAAAAAAAATCTAACATAAACTCTAAAAATGTTCCTAAAAGTTGATAATAAAATTTTGAACGTCAAAGTTTGTTAAAAGTTGTAATTACAATTTTGTCATCAGTTCTAAACGTTGTGAAAATTTACCAAAAGTTGCAAAACTTTTACAATTTGCAATAGTTCAAAAACATTTAAAAAGTGCAAGAAAATTTTGTGAAATTTGTCAAAAATTGTAAATCTATAAAAGATGGTAAGGTTTTGAAAGGTAAAATTCACAAAATTTTGAAATAGCCTATAAACATTCCAAAAGTCTAGTTAAGAGTCTCTAAAATTCATAAAATTTCTCAAAAGTTGTAAAATTTGGTTGTAAAGTTTGCAAATTTATCATATAGTTTACAAAACTTTATAAATGCTCACAAAAATTGTGAAATTTGTAAAATTCAATCAAACGTATAAAAATACAACATAAATTTGACAAAACTTGTAAAATTTGTAAAGATTGTAAAAGTATGGAACAATTTGAAAATGTTCACAAAAGTTTTTGGAACTTTTAAGATGCGTTAAAATTTGTGAAACACTGTAAAATTTCAAAAATCGATAAGATTTTTTAAATTTGTAAAACTAGTCAAAAACTGTAAATTTTGTAAAATTTGTAAGTTTGCAAAAGTTTAAAATAATATATCGAAAATGTTCACAAAGGCTCACTAAAAGTTTACGAAATTTGAAATAGTTTCAAATCTTCACAAAAGTTTATGAAAAAATTGTGAAATTCAAATAATCTGCCTGAAGTTTTCAAAAGTAGATAAATGTTGTAAAAAATGTCAAATGCTGCAAAAGTTTCCAATTGATAAAAAATTGAAATTTTTTTAATAAAGATTTGGAAAGTTTGGGGAAGTTTGTGAAACTTTATGAAGGCATGTGAATGTTTGTCAAAGGCAAACTTTCTGAAACTTTATGAAGGTATGTGAATGTTTGTCAAAGGCTTATAAAAAAATAATAAAATTTTCAAAGCATTAAAAAAAATTGTAAAAGTTATGCACAAATTTTGTAAAATTTTGTGAAAGAGTATGCAAAAGTTTTATGAAAGTTTACAAAAGAAAAACTGTAAAAATTATGCACAATTTTTAAAATTTTCATTGATATTTAGAAATAGTTTGCAAAATTATGTAAAACTTCAAATAAATTGCAAAGCATTGACCAAATTTTCTAAAACTTAATAAATACTTGAAAAAGCTTGTGAAAGCCTTGGAAGAAGTACATTAAAATTTTACAAAATATTGATATACCATTTTGTGGGAGGATGGAAAAATTGTCTAAAACTTTTGAAAAAGTTCATAAATGTTTGGGAAACTTCATAAAAGGTTGTGAACGTTTATCAAAAATCAACAAGTATATAAATTTGATAAATTTTGTGCAAGATTTGCTTAACTTCAAAAAGAATTGACAAACTTTAGGAAGGTTTGTGAAAGGTTTACAAAAAGTACATAAAGACTTATGAAACTTTAGGAAGATTTTCTAGTTTATTCAAAGTTGGTAAAATATTTTGAAACTTATTAAAGTTTGTGCAAGTGTTTCTAGAAAGTTTATCAAAGGCACATAAGAATTTGCACAACATTGGCAAAATGTTATGAAAATTCTAAAGATTGTAAAGTTTTTAAAGGATATTTACATAAAAATTTGCAAGACATTAGGAAAGTTGCCTAAAAATTTTGCAAAAACTTACTAATGAAAAAAAATTCTAAGAATTTTACAAAAATGAACAAATGTATGAAAAGTATGTAAATTTGAAAAAAAAACACACAAAGTCAAAAAATTGAATAATATTGCAAAAGTTCCTAACAGTTTGTTAAAATATGTGAAACATTTATAAAACGTATATTAAATTCTCAAAATAATTGACAAAAATTTGTGAGAATACAACAACTACGCCTTCATCCCAAAACAATTGGGGTCCGCCATATGAACCAACAAAGAAAATTATTCTCGGTCTTCCACATGAATCCTTCTCCTCCATTCATTTCTATCCAATGCCATGTCCTCGGTGAGGTTCAAAGCATTCATATCCTTTCCTATCACCTACATCCATGTCTTCCTAGGCCTACCCCGACCTCTTTTAACTAATATATTTTCCCAT
Source organism: Nuphar pumila (assembly GCF_984573655.1). Lineage (NCBI taxonomy): Eukaryota > Viridiplantae > Streptophyta > Magnoliopsida > Nymphaeales > Nymphaeaceae > Nuphar > Nuphar pumila. Next base: position 49,281 of record NC_143253.1, on the reverse strand, counting down.
TTCTCCATCCTTCTAACTGGAGCATCATTAGGCCTTCGTCGAATATGTCCAAACCACCGTAAACGATTCTCTCTCATCTTATTTTCAATGGGAGCAACGCCTACCTTCTTACGTATCTCCTTGTTCTGAATCTTATCTTTTATTGTATTTCCACACATCCATCTCAGCATACGCATCTCAGCTACACTCATTTTTTGAATATGATGTCTCTTGGCAGCCCAACATTCCGTACCATATAGTAAAGTGGGCCTAATAGTCGTCCTATAAAACTTTCCCTTCAACCGCAATGGCATTCTACGATCGCACAACACTCCAGTGGCACTCTTCCATTTCATCCACCCAACCTTTATCCTATGATTTACATCTCCATCAATTTCTCCATACTTTTGAATGATAGATCCCAAATATTTGAAAGAATCATCCACCGGTATTTCTTGCTCACCAAGCTTCATTTGTGAGAATATTCACAAAAAATTTGTAGACCTTAATCAAGGTTTATGAAAGTTTGTACGAAAGTACAAAAATTTAGAATCATGAAACTAAAGTTTCATGAAATAATAAAAGTCGACAAAATCTCATCAAAAATTATAAAATTTGTTCCCCGAAAATTTTGTAACATTAGTAATGAAATCTTTGAAAAATTCATGATTACCATGCACGGCACTAGGAAAACCATTACAAGACGAAGTTAACAGATCTTAATCAGTGCATTTTACTTCACATCAATTAACTGATTAGGCACTCTTGTCCTCAGATTTCCTAATCACTTTCTATTTTTGTCTCTTGACCATAAAAATTGCAGTTTATTAACATCATGTAGGAAAAAGGTTATAACATCGTTGTGAATTATGTAAAATATTTCAGTATCAATAATTAGTGGAACCACAAAACTATCAAAATAGAACTTCTGAAAGTTTCAAAAATTTGCCCATGTCTTCTCAATTTCTCTTGTTGAGGGCAATACACACTAAAAAGAACAACCTCTTCAATCAATATCATTAGCTACATAAAGACCACTATACAACTAGCAACTAATAAATAAATAATTGCACTACATTTAAACTCTGATTTTTCCATGTAGAAACCAATGATGGTGCACTGAAAAATCTTCTTGCTAGCACTAACATCAAAAGAGATAGCACCAAAATTTGTATCATACCATTTCAATCTCCTCCGTACACGCCCAAACAAACACCAGATTTTATGACACTTAATCTCAGTTTGGGTGTTTTTCCCCTGTATTTCCATCACACCCTAAGAGTGCAATAGAAAAAGGGATTGCATGATGGGGCGTCTTGAGACACCCTTAATAAAGTTTTCAATATCACAATAATAGATATCATTTACATAATTATAACATTCATCCCATCACTAAAACGGTTACCAAAACTATTATACTTTTTGTTGCTAAGATGTTAAAATGGTTCTTTCTGACTTCTTTATCTTCCACCTTAACAATGTAAATTTGCGAAAATTCTTCATAATATTCCCAAAAGCTCATAAAAATGTGCAGTTTATAGATTTTGTCAAAAGTTGATAAAAGTTAAAAATCTTGTCTAGAATTGCAAACTTTGATAAAGTTAATGAAAGGTTACAAAGTTTTCCAAAAGTTTAAAAATAGTTTACATTTTTTTACAAAAGCTCACAAAAAATTAGTGAAAATTGTCAAATTTGTCAAAAAATGTAAAATTGAATAAGTTTACTAAAAATGCAATATTTATGAAATTAATAAAAAGTTCGAATTTTGCTAAAGGTTCTAAAGTTTGCGAAAAATCAACATAATTTAAAAATGTTCAGAAAGTCCCCCAAAAACTTGTAAAAATTGTGAACAGTTGAAATTTCAGAATTGGCAAAAAAAAATCTAACATAAACTCTAAAAATGTTCCTGAAAGTTGATAATAAAATTTTGAACGTCAAAGTTTGTTAAAAGTTGTAATTACAATTTTGTCATCAGTTCTAAACGTTGTGAAAATTTACCAAAAGTTGCAAAACTTTTACAATTTGCAATAGTTCAAAAACATTTAAAAAGTGCAAGAAAATTTTGTGAAATTTGTCAAAAATTGTAAATCTATAAAAGATGGTAAGGTTTTGAAAGGTAAAATTCACAAAATTTTGAAATAGCCTATAAACATTCCAAAAGTCTAGTTAAGAGTCTCTAAAATTCATAAAATTTCTCAAAAGTTGTAAAATTTGGTTGTAAAGTTTGCAAATTTATCATATAGTTTACAAAACTTTATAAATGCTCACAAAAATTGTGAAATTTGTAAAATTCAATCAAACGTATAAAAATACAACATAAATTTGACAAAACTTGTAAAATTTGTAAAGATTGTAAAAGTATGGAACAATTTGAAAATGTTCACAAAAGTTTTTGGAACTTTTAAGATGCGTTAAAATTTGTGAAACACTGTAAAATTTCAAAAATCGATAAGATTTTTTAAATTTGTAAAACTAGTCAAAAACTGTAAATTTTGTAAAATTTGTAAGTTTGCAAAAGTTTAAAATAATATATCGAAAATGTTCACAAAGGCTCACTAAAAGTTTACGAAATTTGAAATAGTTTCAAATCTTCACAAAAGTTTATGAAAAAATTGTGAAATTCAAATAATCTGCCTGAAGTTTTCAAAAGTAGATAAATGTTGTAAAAAATGTCAAATGCTGCAAAAGTTTCCAATTGATAAAAAATTGAAATTTTTTTAATAAAGATTTGGAAAGTTTGGGGAAGTTTGTGAAACTTTATGAAGGCATGTGAATGTTTGTCAAAGGCAAACTTTCTGAAACTTTATGAAGGTATGTGAATGTTTGTCAAAGGCTTATAAAAAAATAATAAAATTTTCAAAGCATTAAAAAAAATTGTAAAAGTTATGCACAAATTTTGTAAAATTTTGTGAAAGAGTATGCAAAAGTTTTATGAAAGTTTACAAAAGAAAAACTGTAAAAATTATGCACAATTTTTAAAATTTTCATTGATATTTAGAAATAGTTTGCAAAATTATGTAAAACTTCAAATAAATTGCAAAGCATTGACCAAATTTTCTAAAACTTAATAAATACTTGAAAAAGCTTGTGAAAGCCTTGGAAGAAGTACATTAAAATTTTACAAAATATTGATATACCATTTTGTGGGAGGATGGAAAAATTGTCTAAAACTTTTGAAAAAGTTCATAAATGTTTGGGAAACTTCATAAAAGGTTGTGAACGTTTATCAAAAATCAACAAGTATATAAATTTGATAAATTTTGTGCAAGATTTGCTTAACTTCAAAAAGAATTGACAAACTTTAGGAAGGTTTGTGAAAGGTTTACAAAAAGTACATAAAGACTTATGAAACTTTAGGAAGATTTTCTAGTTTATTCAAAGTTGGTAAAATATTTTGAAACTTATTAAAGTTTGTGCAAGTGTTTCTAGAAAGTTTATCAAAGGCACATAAGAATTTGCACAACATTGGCAAAATGTTATGAAAATTCTAAAGATTGTAAAGTTTTTAAAGGATATTTACATAAAAATTTGCAAGACATTAGGAAAGTTGCCTAAAAATTTTGCAAAAACTTAATAATGAAAAAAAATTCTAAGAATTTTACAAAAATGAACAAATGTATGAAAAGTATGTAAATTTGAAAAAAAAACACACAAAGTCAAAAAATTGAATAATATTGCAAAAGTTCCTAACAGTTTGTTAAAATATGTGAAACATTTATAAAACGTATATTAAATTCTCAAAATAATTGACAAAAATTTGTGAGAATACAACAACTACGCCTTCATCCCAAAACAATTGGGGTCCGCCATATGAACCAACAAAGAAAATTATTCTCGGTCTTCCACATGAATCCTTCTCCTCCATTCATTTCTATCCAATGCCATGTCCTCGGTGAGGTTCAAAGCATTCATATCCTTTCCTATCACCTACATCCATGTCTTCCTAGGCCTACCCCGACCTCTTTTAACTAATATATTTTCCCATTTCTCCATCCTTCTAACTGGAGCATCATTAGGCCTTCGTCGAATATGTCCAAACCACCGTAAACGATTCTCTCTCATCTTATTTTCAATGGGAGCAACGCCTACCTTCTTACGTATCTCCTTGTTCTGAATCTTATCTTTTATTGTATTTCCACACATCCATCTCAGCATACGCATCTCAGCTACACTCATTTTTTGAATACGATGTCTCTTGGCAGCCCAACATTCCGTACCATATAGTAAAGTGGGCCTAATAGTCGTCCTATAAAACTTTCCCTTCAACCGCAATGGCATTCTACGATCGCACAACACTCCAGTGGCACTCTTCCATTTCATCCACCCAACCTTTATCCTATGATTTACATCTCCATCAATTTCTCCATACTTTTGAATGATAGATCCCAAATATTTGAAAGAATCATCCACCGGTATTTCTTGCTCACCAAGCTTCATTTGTGAGAATATTCACAAAAAATTTGTAGACCTTAATCAAGGTTTATGAAAGTTTGTACGAAAGTACAAAAATTTAGAATCATGAAACTAAAGTTTCATGAAATAATAAAAGTCGACAAAATCTCATCAAAAATTATAAAATTTGTTCCCCGAAAATTTTGTAACATTAGTAATGAAATCTTTGAAAAATTCATGATTACCATGCACGGCACTAGGAAAACCATTACAAGACGAAGTTAACAGATCTTAATCAGTGCATTTTACTTCACATCAATTAACTGATTAGGCACTCTTGTCCTCAGATTTCCTAATCACTTTCTATTTTTGTCTCTTGACCATAAAAATTGCAGTTTATTAACATCATGTAGGAAAAAGGTTATAACATCGTTGTGAATTATGTAAACTATTTCAGTATCAATAATTAGTGGAACCACAAAACTATCAAAATAGAACTTCTGAAAGTTTCAAAAATTTGCCCATGTCTTCTCAATTTCTCTTGTTGAGGGCAATACACACTAAAAAGAACAACCTCTTCAATCAATATCATTAGCTACATAAAGACCACTATACAACTAGCAACTAATAAATAAATAATTGCACTACATTTAAACTCTGATTTTTCCATGTAGAAACCAATGATGGTGCACTGAAAAATCTTCTTGCTAGCACTAACATCAAAAGAGATAGCACCAAAATTTGTATCATACCATTTCAATCTCCTCCGTACACGCCCAAACAAACACCAGATTTTATGACACTTAATCTCAGTTTGGGTGTTTTTCCCCTGTATTTCCATCACACCCTAAGAGTGCAATAGAAAAAGGGATTGCATGATGGGGCGTCTTGAGACACCCTTAATAAAGTTTTCAATATCACAATAATAGATATCATTTACATAATTATAACATTCATCCCATCACTAAAACGGTTACCAAAACTATTATACTTTTTGTTGCTAAGATGTTAAAATGGTTCTTTCTGACTTCTTTATCTTCCACCTTAACAATGTAAATTTGCGAAAATTCTTCATAATATTCCCAAAAGCTCATAAAAATGTGCAGTTTATAGATTTTGTCAAAAGTTGATAAAAGTTAAAAATCTTGTCTAGAATTGCAAACTTTGATAAAGTTAATGAAAGGTTACAAAGTTTTCCAAAAGTTTAAAAATAGTTTACATTTTTTTACAAAAGCTCACAAAAAATTAGTGAAAATTGTCAAATTTGTCAAAAAATGTAAAATTGAATAAGTTTACTAAAAATGCAATATTTATGAAATTAATAAAAAGTTCGAATTTTGCTAAAGGTTCTAAAGTTTGCGAAAAATCAACATAATTTAAAAATGTTCAGAAAGTCCCCCAAAAACTTGTAAAAATTGTGAACAGTTGAAATTTCAGAATTGGCAAAAAAAAATCTAACATAAACTCTAAAAATGTTCCTAAAAGTTGATAATAAAATTTTGAACGTCAAAGTTTGTTAAAAGTTGTAATTACAATTTTGTCATCAGTTCTAAACGTTGTGAAAATTTACCAAAAGTTGCAAAACTTTTACAATTTGCAATAGTTCAAAAACATTTAAAAAGTGCAAGAAAATTTTGTGAAATTTGTCAAAAATTGTAAATCTATAAAAGATGGTAAGGTTTTGAAAGGTAAAATTCACAAAATTTTGAAATAGCCTATAAACATTCCAAAAGTCTAGTTAAGAGTCTCTAAAATTCATAAAATTTCTCAAAAGTTGTAAAATTTGGTTGTAAAGTTTGCAAATTTATCATATAGTTTACAAAACTTTATAAATGCTCACAAAAATTGTGAAATTTGTAAAATTCAATCAAACGTATAAAAATACAACATAAATTTGACAAAACTTGTAAAATTTGTAAAGATTGTAAAAGTATGGAACAATTTGAAAATGTTCACAAAAGTTTTTGGAACTTTTAAGATGCGTTAAAATTTGTGAAACACTGTAAAATTTCAAAAATCGATAAGATTTTTTAAATTTGTAAAACTAGTCAAAAACTGTAAATTTTGTAAAATTTGTAAGTTTGCAAAAGTTTAAAATAATATATCGAAAATGTTCACAAAGGCTCACTAAAAGTTTACGAAATTTGAAATAGTTTCAAATCTTCACAAAAGTTTATGAAAAAATTGTGAAATTCAAATAATCTGCCTGAAGTTTTCAAAAGTAGATAAATGTTGTAAAAAATGTCAAATGCTGCAAAAGTTTCCAATTGATAAAAAATTGAAATTTTTTTAATAAAGATTTGGAAAGTTTGGGGAAGTTTGTGAAACTTTATGAAGGCATGTGAATGTTTGTCAAAGGCAAACTTTCTGAAACTTTATGAAGGTATGTGAATGTTTGTCAAAGGCTTATAAAAAAATAATAAAATTTTCAAAGCATTAAAAAAAATTGTAAAAGTTATGCACAAATTTTGTAAAATTTTGTGAAAGAGTATGCAAAAGTTTTATGAAAGTTTACAAAAGAAAAACTGTAAAAATTATGCACAATTTTTAAAATTTTCATTGATATTTAGAAATAGTTTGCAAAATTATGTAAAACTTCAAATAAATTGCAAAGCATTGACCAAATTTTCTAAAACTTAATAAATACTTGAAAAAGCTTGTGAAAGCCTTGGAAGAAGTACATTAAAATTTTACAAAATATTGATATACCATTTTGTGGGAGGATGGAAAAATTGTCTAAAACTTTTGAAAAAGTTCATAAATGTTTGGGAAACTTCATAAAAGGTTGTAAGGTTGTGAAAGTTTATCAAAAATCAACAAGTATATAAATTTGATAAATTTTGTGCAAGATTTGCTTAACTTCAAAAAGAATTGACAAACTTTAGGAAGGTTTGTGAAAGGTTTACAAAAAGTACATAAAGACTTATGAAACTTTAGGAAGATTTTCTAGTTTATTCAAAGTTGGCAAAATATTTTGAAACTTATTAAAGTTTGTGCAAGTGTTTCTAGAAGGTTTATCAAAGGCACATAAGAATTTGCACAACATTGGCAAAATGTTATGAAAATTCTAAAGATTGTAAAGTTTTTAAAGGATATTTACATAAAAATTTGCAAGACATTAGGAAAGTTGCCTAAAAATTTTGCAAAATTTTACTAATGAAAAAAAATTCTAAGAATTTTACAAAAATGAACAAATGTATGAAAAGTATGTAAAATTTGAAAAAAAAAACACACAAAGTCAAAAAATTGAATAATATTGCAAAAGTTCCTAACAGTTTGTTAAAATATGTGAAACATTTATAAAACGTATATTAAATTTTCAAAATAATTGACAAAAATTTGTGAGAATACAACAACTATGCCTTCATCCCAAAACAATTGGGGTCCGCGATATGAACCAACAAAGAAAATCATTCTGGGTCTTCCACATGAATCCTTCTCCTCCATTCATTTCTATCCAATGCCATGTCCTCGGTGAGGTTCAAAGCATTCATATCCTTTCCTATCACCTCCATCCATGTCTTCCTATGCCTACCCCGACCTCTTTTAACTAATATATTTTCCCATTTCTCCATCCTTCTAACTGGAGCATCATTAGGCCTTCGTCGAATATGTCCAAACCACCGTAAACGATTCTCTCTCATCTTATTTTCAATGGGTGCAACGCCTACCTTCTTACGTATCTCCTTATTCTGAATCTTATCTTTTATTGTATTTCCACACATCCATCTCAGCATACGCATCTCAGCTACACGCATTTTTTGAATATGATGTCTCTTGGCAGCCCAACATTCCGTACCATATAGTAAAGTGGGCCTAATAGTCGTCCTATAAAACTTTCCCTTCAACCGCAATGGCATTCTACGATCGCACAACACTCCAGTTGCACTCTTCCATTTCATCCACCCAACCTTTATCCTATGATTTACATCTCCATCAATTTCTCCATACTTTTGAATGATAGATCCCAAATATTTGAAAGAATCATCCACCGGTATTTTTTGCTCACCAAGCTTCATTTGTGAGAATATTCACAAAAAATTTGTAGACCTTAATCAAGGTTTATGAAAGTTTGTACGAAAGTACAAAAATTTAGAATCATGAAACTAAAGTTTCATGAAATAATAAAAGTCGACAAAATCTCATCAAAAATTATAAAATTTGTTCCCCGAAAATTTTGTAACATTAGTAATGAAATCTTTGAAAAATTCATGATTACCATGCACGGCACTAGGAAAACCATTACAAGACGAAGTTAACAGATCTTAATCAGTGCATTTTACTTCACATCAATTAACTGATTAGGCACTCTTGTCCTCAGATTTCCTAATCACTTTCTATTTTTGTCTCTTGACCATAAAAATTGCAGTTTATTAACATCATGTAGGAAAAAGGTTATAACATCGTTGTGAATTATGTAAAATATTTCAGTATCAATAATTAGTGGAACCACAAAACTATCAAAATAGAACTTCTGAAAGTTTCAAAAATTTGCCCATGTCTTCTCAATTTCTCTTGTTGAGGGCAATACACACTAAAAAGAACAACCTCTTCAATCAATATCATTAGCTACATAAAGACCACTATACAACTAGCAACTAATAAATAAATAATTGCACTACATTTAAACTCTGATTTTTCCATGTAGAAACCAATGATGGTGCACTGAAAAATCTTCTTGCTAGCACTAACATCAAAAGAGATAGCACCAAAATTTGTATCATACCATTTCAATCTCCTCCGTACACGCCCAAACAAACACCAGATTTTATGACACTTAATCTCAGTTTGGGTGTTTTTCCCCTGTATTTCCATCACACCCTAAGAGTGCAATAGAAAAAGGGATTGCATGATGGGGCGTCTTGAGACACCCTTAATAAAGTTTTCAATATCACAATAATAGATATCATTTACATAATTATAACATTCATCCCATCACTAAAACGGTTACCAAAACTATTATACTTTTTGTTGCTAAGATGTTAAAATGGTTCTTTCTGACTTCTTTATCTTCCACCTTAACAATGTAAATTTGCGAAAATTCTTCATAATATTCCCAAAAGCTCATAAAAATGTGCAGTTTATAGATTTTGTCAAAAGTTGATAAAAGTTAAAAATCTTGTCTAGAATTGCAAACTTTGATAAAGTTAATGAAAGGTTACAAAGTTTTCCAAAAGTTTAAAAATAGTTTACATTTTTTTACAAAAGCTCACAAAAAATTAGTGAAAATTGTCAAATTTGTCAAAAAATGTAAAATTGAATAAGTTTACTAAAAATGCAATATTTATGAAATTAATAAAAAGTTCGAATTTTGCTAAAGGTTCTAAAGTTTGCGAAAAATCAACATAATTTAAAAATGTTCAGAAAGTCCCCCAAAAACTTGTAAAAATTGTGAAAAGTTGAAAGTTCAGAATTGGCAAAAAAAAATCTAACATAAACTCTAAAAATGTTCCTGAAAGTTGATAATAAAATTTTGAACGTCAAAGTTTGTTAAAAGTTGTAATTACAATTTTGTCATCAGTTCTAAACGTTGTGAAAATTTACCAAAAGTTGCAAAACTTTTACAATTTGCAATAGTTCAAAAACATTTAAAAAGTGCAAGAAAATTTTGTGAAATTTGTCAAAAATTGTAAATCTATAAAAGATGGTAAGGTTTTGAAAGGTAAAATTCACAAAATTTTGAAATAGCCTATAAACATTCCAAAAGTCTAGTTAAGAGTCTCTAAAATTCATAAAATTTCTCAAAAGTTGTAAAATTTGGTTGTAAAGTTTGCAAATTTATCATATAGTTTACAAAACTTTATAAATGCTCACAAAAATTGTGAAATTTGTAAAATTCAATCAAACGTATAAAAATACAACATAAATTTGACAAAACTTGTAAAATTTGTAAAGATTGTAAAAGTATGGAACAATTTGAAAATGTTCACAAAAGTTTTTGGAACTTTTAAGATGCGTTAAAATTTGTGAAACACTGTAAAATTTCAAAAATCGATAAGATTTTTTAAATTTGTAAAACTAGTCAAAAACTGTAAATTTTGTAAAATTTGTAAGTTTGCAAAAGTTTAAAATAATATATCGAAAATGTTCACAAAGGCTCACTAAAAGTTTACGAAATTTGAAATAGTTTCAAATCTTCACAAAAGTTTATGAAAAAATTGTGAAATTCAAATAATCTGCCTGAAGTTTTCAAAAGTAGATAAATGTTGTAAAAAATGTCAAATGCTGCAAAAGTTTCCAATTGATAAAAATTTGAAATTTTTTTAATAAAGATTTGGAAAGTTTGGGGAAGTTTGTGAAACTTTATGAAGGCATGTGAATGTTTGTCAAAGGCAAACTTTCTGAAACTTTATGAAGGTATGTGAATGTTTGTCAAAGGCTTATAAAAAAATAAAAAAAATTTCAAAGCATTAAAAAAAATTGTAAAAGTTATGCACAAATTTTGTAAAATTTTGTGAAAGAGTATGCAAAAGTTTTATGAAAGTTTACAAAAGAAAAACTGTAAAAATTATGCACAATTTTTAAAATTTTCATTGATATTTAGAAATAGTTTGCAAAATTATGTAAAACTTCAAATAAATTGCAAAGCATTGACCAAATTTTCTAAAACTTAATAAATACTTGAAAAAGCTTGTGAAAGCCTTGGAAGAAGTACATTAAAATTTTACAAAATATTGATATACCATTTTGTGGGAGGATGGAAAAATTGTCTAAAACTTTTGAAAAAGTTCATAAATGTTTGGGAAACTTCATAAAAGGTTGTGAACGTTTATCAAAAATCAACAAGTATATAAATTTGATAAATTTTGTGCAAGATTTGCTTAACTTCAAAAAGAATTGACAAACTTTAGGAAGGTTTGTGAAAGGTTTACAAAAAGTACATAAAGACTTATGAAACTTTAGGAAGATTTTCTAGTTTATTCAAAGTTGGTAAAATATTTTGAAACTTATTAAAGTTTGTGCAAGTGTTTCTAGAAAGTTTATCAAAGGCACATAAGAATTTGCACAACATTGGCAAAATGTTATGAAAATTCTAAAGATTGTAAAGTTTTTAAAGGATATTTACATAAAAATTTGCAAGACATTAGGAAAGTTGCCTAAAAATTTTGCAAAAACTTACTAATGAAAAAAAATTCTAAGAATTTTACAAAAATGAACAAATGTATGAAAAGTATGTAAATTTGAAAAAAAAACACACAAAGTCAAAAAATTGAATAATATTGCAAAAGTTCCTAACAGTTTGTTAAAATATGTGAAACATTTATAAAACGTATATTAAATTCTCAAAATAATTGACAAAAATTTGTGAGAATACAACAACTACGCCTTCATCCCAAAACAATTGGGGTCCGCCATATGAACCAACAAAGAAAATTATTCTCGGTCTTCCACATGAATCCTTCTCCTCCATTCATTTCTATCCAATGCCATGTCCTCGGTGAGGTTCAAAGCATTCATATCCTTTCCTATCACCTACATCCATGTCTTCCTAGGCCTACCCCGACCTCTTTTAACTAATATATTTTCCCATTTCTCCATCCTTCTAACTGGAGCATCATTAGGCCTTCGTCGAATATGTCCAAACCACCGTAAACGATTCTCTCTCATCTTATTTTCAATGGGAGCAACGCCTACCTTCTTACGTATCTCCTTGTTCTGAATCTTATCTTTTATTGTATTTCCACACATCCATCTCAGCATACGCATCTCAGCTACACTCATTTTTTGAATATGATGTCTCTTGGCAGCCCAACATTCCGTACCATATAGTAAAGTGGGCCTAATAGTCGTCCTATAAAACTTTCCCTTCAACCGCAATGGCATTCTACGATCGCACAACACTCCAGTGGCACTCTTCCATTTCATCCACCCAACCTTTATCCTATGATTTACATCTCCATCAATTTCTCCATACTTTTGAATGATAGATCCCAAATATTTGAAAGAATCATCCACCGGTATTTCTTGCTCACCAAGCTTCATTTGTGAGAATATTCACAAAAAATTTGTAGACCTTAATCAAGGTTTATGAAAGTTTGTACGAAAGTACAAAAATTTAGAATCATGAAACTAAAGTTTCATGAAATAATAAAAGTCGACAAAATCTCATCAAAAATTATAAAATTTGTTCCCCGAAAATTTTGTAACATTAGTAATGAAATCTTTGAAAAATTCATGATTACCATGCACAACACTAGGAAAACCATTACAAGACGAAGTTAACAGATCTTAATCAGTGCATTTTACTTCACATCAATTAACTTATTAGGCACTCTTGTCCTCAGATTTCATAATCACTTTCTATTTTTGTCTCTTGACCATAAAAATTGCAGTTTATTAACATCATGTAGGAAAAAGGTTATAACATCGTTGTGAATTATGTAAAATATTTCAGTATCAATAATTAGTGGAACCACAAAACTATCAAAATAGAACTTCTGAAAGTTTCAAAAATTTGCCCATGTCTTCTCAATTTCTCTTGTTGAGGGCAATACACACTAAAAAGAACAACCTCTTCAATCAATATCATTAGCTACATAAAGACCACTATACAACTAGCAACTAATAAATAAATAATTGCACTACATTTAAACTCTGATTTTTCCATGTAGAAACCAATGATGGTGCACTGAAAAATCTTCTTGCTAGCACTAACATCAAAAGAGATAGCACCAAAATTTGTATCATACCATTTCAATCTCCTCCGTACACGCCCAAACAAACACCAGATTTTATGACACTTAATCTCAGTTTGGGTGTTTTTCCCCTGTATTTCCATCACACCCTAAGAGTGCAATAGAAAAAGGGATTGCATGATGGGGCGTCTTGAGACACCCTTAATAAAGTTTTCAATATCACAATAATAGATATCATTTACATAATTATAACATTCATCCCATCACTAAAACGGTTACCAAAACTATTATACTTTTTGTTGCTAAGATGTTAAAATGGTTCTTTCTGACTTCTTTATCTTCCACCTTAACAATGTAAATTTGCGAAAATTCTTCATAATATTCCCAAAAGCTCATAAAAATGTGCAGTTTATAGATTTTGTCAAAAGTTGATAAAAGTTAAAAATCTTGTCTAGAATTGCAAACTTTGATAAAGTTAATGAAAGGTTACAAAGTTTTCCAAAAGTTTAAAAATAGTTTACATTTTTTTACAAAAGCTCACAAAAAATTAGTGAAAATTGTCAAATTTGTCAAAAAATGTAAAATTGAATAAGTTTACTAAAAATGCAATATTTATGAAATTAATAAAAAGTTCGAATTTTGCTAAAGGTTCTAAAGTTTGCGAAAAATCAACATAATTTAAAAATGTTCAGAAAGTCCCCCAAAAACTTGTAAAAATTGTGAAAAGTTGAAAGTTCAGAATTGGCAAAAAAAAATCTAACATAAACTCTAAAAATGTTCCTGAAAGTTGATAATAAAATTTTGAACGTCAAAGTTTGTTAAAAGTTGTAATTACAATTTTGTCATCAATTCTAAACGTTGTGAAAATTTACCAAAAGTTGCAAAACTTTTACAATTTGCAATAGTTCAAAAACATTTAAAAAGTGCAAGAAAATTTTGTGAAATTTGTCAAAAATTGTAAATCTATAAAAGATGGTAAGGTTTTGAAAGGTAAAATTCACAAAATTTTGAAATAGCCTATAAACATTCCAAAAGTCTAGTTAAGAGTCTCTAAAATTCATAAAATTTCTCAAAAGTTGTAAAATTTGGTTGTAAAGTTTGCAAATTTATCATATAGTTTACAAAACTTTATAAATGCTCACAAAAATTGTGAAATTTGTAAAATTCAATCAAACGTATAAAAATACAACATAAATTTGACAAAACTTGTAAAATTTGTAAAGATTGTAAAAGTATGGAACAATTTGAAAATGTTCACAAAAGTTTTTGGAACTTTTAAGATGCGTTAAAATTTGTGAAACACTGTAAAATTTCAAAAATCGATAAGATTTTTTAAATTTGTAAAACTAGTCAAAAACTGTAAATTTTGTAAAATTTGTAAGTTTGCAAAAGTTTAAAATAATATATCGAAAATGTTCACAAAGGCTCACTAAAAGTTTACGAAATTTGAAATAGTTTCAAATCTTCACAAAAGTTTATGAAAAAATTGTGAAATTCAAATAATCTGCCTGAAGTTTTCAAAAGTAGATAAATGTTGTAAAAAATGTCAAATGCTGCAAAAGTTTCCAATTGATAAAAAATTGAAATTTTTTTAATAAAGATTTGGAAAGTTTGGGGAAGTTTGTGAAACTTTATGAAGGCATGTGAATGTTTGTCAAAGGCAAACTTTCTGAAACTTTATGAAGGTATGTGAATGTTTGTCAAAGGCTTATAAAAAAATAAAAAAAATTTCAAAGCATTAAAAAAAATTGTAAAAGTTATGCACAAATTTTGTAAAATTTTGTGAAAGAGTATGCAAAAGTTTTATGAAAGTTTACAAAAGAAAAACTGTAAAAATTATGCACAATTTTTAAAATTTTCATTGATATTTAGAAATAGTTTGCAAAATTATGTAAAACTTCAAATAAATTGCAAAGCATTGACCAAATTTTCTAAAACTTAATAAATACTTGAAAAAGCTTGTGAAAGCCTTGGAAGAAGTACATTAAAATTTTACAAAATATTGATATACCATTTTGTGGGAGGATGGAAAAATTGTCTAAAACTTTTGAAAAAGTTCATAAATGTTTGGGAAACTTCATAAAAGGTTGTAAGGTTGTGAAAGTTTATCAAAAATCAACAAGTATATAAATTTGATAAATTTTGTGCAAGATTTGCTTAACTTCAAAAAGAATTGACAAACTTTAGGAAGGTTTGTGAAAGGTTTACAAAAAGTACATAAAGACTTATGAAACTTTAGGAAGATTTTCTAGTTTATTCAAAGTTGGCAAAATATTTTGAAACTTATTAAAGTTTGTGCAAGTGTTTCTAGAAGGTTTATCAAAGGCACATAAGAATTTGCACAACATTGGCAAAATGTTATGAAAATTCTAAAGATTGTAAAGTTTTTAAAGGATATTTACATAAAAATTTGCAAGACATTAGGAAAGTTGCCTAAAAATTTTGCAAAAACTTACTAATGAAAAAAAATTCTAAGAATTTTACAAAAATGAACAAATGTATGAAAAGTATGTAAAATTTGAAAAAAAAAACACACAAAGTCAAAAAATTGAATAATATTGCAAAAGTTCCTAACAGTTTGTTAAAATATGTGAAACATTTATAAAACGTATATTAAATTTTCAAAATAATTGACAAAAATTTGTGAGAATACAACAACTATGCCTTCATCCCAAAACAATTGGGGTCCGCGATATGAACCAACAAAGAAAATCATTCTGGGTCTTCCACATGAATCCTTCTCCTCCATTCATTTCTATCCAATGCCATGTCCTCGGTGAGGTTCAAAGCATTCATATCCTTTCCTATCACCTCCATCCATGTCTTCCTATGCCTACCCCGACCTCTTTTAACTAATATATTTTCCCATTTCTCCATCCTTCTAACTGGAGCATCATTAGGCCTTCGTCGAATATGTCCAAACCACCGTAAACGATTCTCTCTCATCTTATTTTCAATGGGTGCAACGCCTACCTTCTTACGTATTTCCTTGTTCTGAATCTTATCTTTTATTGTATTTCCACACATCCATCTCAGCATACGCATCTCAGCTACACGCATTTTTTGAATATGATGTCTCTTGGCAGCCCAACATTCCGTACCATATAGTAAAGTGGGCCTAATAGTCGTCCTATAAAACTTTCCCTTCAACCGCAATGGCATTCTACGATCGCACAACACTCCAGTTGCACTCTTCCATTTCATCCACCCAACCTTTATCCTATGATTTACATCTCCATCAATTTCTCCATACTTTTGAATGATAGATCCCAAATATTTGAAAGAATCATCCACCGGTATTTCTTGCTCACCAAGCTTCATTTGTGAGAATATTCACAAAAAATTTGTAGACCTTAATCAAGGTTTATGAAAGTTTGTACGAAAGTACAAAAATTTAGAATCATGAAACTAAAGTTTCATGAAATAATAAAAGTCGACAAAATCTCATCAAAAATTATAAAATTTGTTCCCCGAAAATTTTGTAACATTAGTAATGAAATCTTTGAAAAATTCATGATTACCATGCACGGCACTAGGAAAACCATTACAAGACGAAGTTAACAGATCTTAATCAGTGCATTTTACTTCACATCAATTAACTGATTAGGCACTCTTGTCCTCAGATTTCCTAATCACTTTCTATTTTTGTCTCTTGACCATAAAAATTGCAGTTTATTAACATCATGTAGGAAAAAGGTTATAACATCGTTGTGAATTATGTAAAATATTTCAGTATCAATAATTAGTGGAACCACAAAACTATCAAAATAGAACTTCTGAAAGTTTCAAAAATTTGCCCATGTCTTCTCAATTTCTCTTGTTGAGGGCAATACACACTAAAAAGAACAACCTCTTCAATCAATATCATTAGCTACATAAAGACCACTATACAACTAGCAACTAATAAATAAATAATTGCACTACATTTAAACTCTGATTTTTCCATGTAGAAACCAATGATGGTGCACTGAAAAATCTTCTTGCTAGCACTAACATCAAAAGAGATAGCACCAAAATTTGTATCATACCATTTCAATCTCCTCCGTACACGCCCAAACAAACACCAGATTTTATGACACTTAATCTCAGTTTGGGTGTTTTTCCCCTGTATTTCCATCACACCCTAAGAGTGCAATAGAAAAAGGGATTGCATGATGGGGCGTCTTGAGACACCCTTAATAAAGTTTTCAATATCACAATAATAGATATCATTTACATAATTATAACATTCATCCCATCACTAAAACGGTTACCAAAACTATTATACTTTTTGTTGCTAAGATGTTAAAATGGTTCTTTCTGACTTCTTTATCTTCCACCTTAACAATGTAAATTTGCGAAAATTCTTCATAATATTCCCAAAAGCTCATAAAAATGTGCAGTTTATAGATTTTGTCAAAAGTTGATAAAAGTTAAAAATCTTGTCTAGAATTGCAAACTTTGATAAAGTTAATGAAAGGTTACAAAGTTTTCCAAAAGTTTAAAAATAGTTTACATTTTTTTACAAAAGCTCACAAAAAATTAGTGAAAATTGTCAAATTTGTCAAAAAATGTAAAATTGAATAAGTTTACTAAAAATGCAATATTTATGAAATTAATAAAAAGTTCGAATTTTGCTAAAGGTTCTAAAGTTTGCGAAAAATCAACATAATTTAAAAATGTTCAGAAAGTCCCCCAAAAACTTGTAAAAATTGTGAAAAGTTGAAAGTTCAGAATTGGCAAAAAAAAATCTAACATAAACTCTAAAAATGTTCCTGAAAGTTGATAATAAAATTTTGAACGTCAAAGTTTGTTAAAAGTTGTAATTACAATTTTGTCATCAGTTCTAAACGTTGTGAAAATTTACCAAAAGTTGCAAAACTTTTACAATTTGCAATAGTTCAAAAACATTTAAAAAGTGCAAGAAAATTTTGTGAAATTTGTCAAAAATTGTAAATCTATAAAAGATGGTAAGGTTTTGAAAGGTAAAATTCACAAAATTTTGAAATAGCCTATAAACATTCCAAAAGTCTAGTTAAGAGTCTCTAAAATTCATAAAATTTCTCAAAAGTTGTAAAATTTGGTTGTAAAGTTTGCAAATTTATCATATAGTTTACAAAACTTTATAAATGCTCACAAAAATTGTGAAATTTGTAAAATTCAATCAAACGTATAAAAATACAACATAAATTTGACAAAACTTGTAAAATTTGTAAAGATTGTAAAAGTATGGAACAATTTGAAAATGTTCACAAAAGTTTTTGGAACTTTTAAGATGCGTTAAAATTTGTGAAACACTGTAAAATTTCAAAAATCGATAAGATTTTTTAAATTTGTAAAACTAGTCAAAAACTGTAAATTTTGTAAAATTTGTAAGTTTGCAAAAGTTTAAAATAATATATCGAAAATGTTCACAAAGGCTCACTAAAAGTTTACGAAATTTGAAATAGTTTCAAATCTTCACAAAAGTTTATGAAAAAATTGTGAAATTCAAATAATCTGCCTGAAGTTTTCAAAAGTAGATAAATGTTGTAAAAAATGTCAAATGCTGCAAAAGTTTCCAATTGATAAAAAATTGAAATTTTTTTAATAAAGATTTGGAAAGTTTGGGGAAGTTTGTGAAACTTTATGAAGGCATGTGAATGTTTGTCAAAGGCAAACTTTCTGAAACTTTATGAAGGTATGTGAATGTTTGTCAAAGGCTTATAAAAAAAAAAAAAAATTTCAAAGCATTAAAAAAAATTGTAAAAGTTATGCACAAATTTTGTAAAATTTTGTGAAAGAGTATGCAAAAGTTTTATGAAAGTTTACAAAAGAAAAACTGTAAAAATTATGCACAATTTTTAAAATTTTCATTGATATTTAGAAATAGTTTGCAAAATTATGTAAAACTTCAAATAAATTGCAAAGCATTGACCAAATTTTCTAAAACTTAATAAATACTTGAAAAAGCTTGTGAAAGCCTTGGAAGAAGTACATTAAAATTTTACAAAATATTGATATACCATTTTGTGGGAGGATGGAAAAATTGTCTAAAACTTTTGAAAAAGTTCATAAATGTTTGGGAAACTTCATAAAAGGTTGTGAACGTTTATCAAAAATCAACAAGTATATAAATTTGATAAATTTTGTGCAAGATTTGCTTAACTTCAAAAAGAATTGACAAACTTTAGGAAGGTTTGTGAAAGGTTTACAAAAAGTACATAAAGACTTATGAAACTTTAGGAAGATTTTCTAGTTTATTCAAAGTTGGCAAAATATTTTGAAACTTATTAAAGTTTGTGCAAGTGTTTCTAGAAGGTTTATCAAAGGCACATAAGAATTTGCACAACATTGGCAAAATGTTATGAAAATTCTAAAGATTGTAAAGTTTTTAAAGGATATTTACATAAAAATTTGCAAGACATTAGGAAAGTTGCCTAAAAATTTTGCAAAAACTTACTAATGAAAAAAAATTCTAAGAATTTTACAAAAATGAACAAATGTATGAAAAGTATGTAAAATTTGAAAAAAAAAACACACAAAGTCAAAAAATTGAATAATATTGCAAAAGTTCCTAACAGTTTGTTAAAATATGTGAAACATTTATAAAACGTATATTAAATTTTCAAAATAATTGACAAAAATTTGTGAGAATACAACAACTATGCCTTCATCCCAAAACAATTGGGGTCCGCGATATGAACCAACAAAGAAAATCATTCTGGGTCTTCCACATGAATCCTTCTCCTCCATTCATTTCTATCCAATGCCATGTCCTCGGTGAGGTTCAAAGCATTCATATCCTTTCCTATCACCTCCATACATGTCTTCCTATGCCTACCCCGACCTCTTTTAACTAATATATTTTCCCATTTCTCCATCCTTCTAACTGGAGCATCATTAGGCCTTCGTCGAATATGTCCAAACCACCGTAAACGATTCTCTCTCATCTTATTTTCAATGGGTGCAACGCCTACCTTCTTACGTAGCTCCTTGTTCTGAATCTTATCTTTTATTGTATTTCCACACATCCATCTCAGCATACGCATCTCAGCTACACTCATTTTTTGAATATGATGTCTCTTGGCAGCCCAACATTCCGTACCATATAGTAAAGTGGGCCTAATAGTCGTCCTATAAAACTTTCCCTTCAACCGCAATGGCATTCTACGATCGCACAACACTCCAGTGGCACTCTTCCATTTCATCCACCCAACCTTTATCCTATGATTTACATCTCCATCAATTTCTCCATACTTTTGAATGATAGATCCCAAATATTTGAAAGAATCATCCACCGGTATTTCTTGCTCACCAAGCTTCATTTGTGAGAATATTCACAAAAAATTTGTAGACCTTAATCAAGGTTTATGAAAGTTTGTACGAAAGTATAAAGCTGTTGTGATGATGGATTGAATCATATTAAGGTCTGATCCAGATCCAAACTATAAATTGTAACATTGACTGGATTGTATGGGGCGTGTTTATTAGGGCATATTTGTTATTATTTTGTATTATAGGACAGTTATGTCCATTGAAAATATTGTAACCTCTATATAAAGTGAAGGAAATAGGTCACGTCTATTCTTTGGAAAACGTGACAGGTTCAGCCAGCACCAATCTATGTGTCTTCTTCGTCTTCTTCTTCTTCTTTGTTGATTGGTTCTGGTGCATCTCTAAAATCTAACAAAAAGTTCATAAAAAGCACAAAAAAATTGCAAACCATTTTCAAAATTATGTAAAGCTTCGTAAAATACTTACAAATCATAGAAGAAAAGTCGACAGATGTTTGTGAAAATTTTACGAAGTTTTAGAAACTGAAATTTGTAAAAGCATGTGAAATTTTGTTAACGATTTATAAAAAATACAAAAGAATTTGCAGAACACCAAAATTTTGTAAGAGTTCACAAAATTTTGCGAAAATATTGCAAAAAATTGTGTTATTGTGTTACTTTATAAAGGTTGCAAAACAATGACAAAATCTTCTGAAACTTAATAAAGGTTTGGAAAAGTTTGTGAAAGTTTTATAAGAAGTATTCAGAAAATTACACAAAGTATAGATATAAAAGTTTGTGAAATGTTGGCAAATTTTTCTAGAACTATTGCAAAAGATCATTAAATGTTCGTAAAACTTGATGAAAATTTGTGAGAGTTTGTCAAAGATTTATAACAAGTACATAAAAGTTTGTGTAAAACACCAACAAAATTTAATGAAAGTTTGTGAAAGGCATTTACACTAATACATAAAAATTTGCAAGACTTGAAAATTTATTCTTACAAATTTACGAAATAAAAAAATCTATAAAAAGGTTACAAAAATCTAGAAAAATTAACAAAAAATTGTCAAAATTTTACAAAAACATCACAAAATTTAATAGATTTGTCAAATTTTGTGAAAGTTTTAGAAAGTGCATAAAATTTTCAAACAATTGACAAAATTTCTGAAAAATTCTCAAATATCCGTAAGCTTATAGATCTTAACAAAGATTTTTCAATTTTTTAATAAGTTTGTCAAATGCTTGCAAAAATTTGTGCCAATTTCTAGAAATTTTAATAAAATTCGTAAATAGTTCGCAAAAACTTGTGAGCTTCTTGAAGGTTGCAAAACATTGACAAAATTTTCGAAAACTTTTGCAATTTGTCAAAAATTTATAGAAATACGCAAACATGAGTGAAATTTAATAGGTTTGTCAAATTTTGTGAAAGGTTTAGAAAGTGCATAAATTTTTCAAACAATTGTCAAAATTTCAAAAAAAAATTAGCAAATATTCATAAAATTTTGTAGATTTTAATAAAGTTTTTTTCAATTTTTGAATAAGCTTCTGAAAACTTGCAAAAAATTGTGCCAATTTCTAGAAATTTTAATGAAATTCGTAAATAATTCGCAAAAAATTGTGAAACTTCATGAAGGTTGCAAAACATTGACAAAATTTTCTAAAATTGTTGCGATAGTTCACTAAATACTTGTAAAAAATTTGAAGTTGTAAAAGGTGTGAAATTTGTGAAATTCATGAAATTTTTGAAGCTTCTGAAGCGTTCACAAGTTGGCAAAAATCTAAAATATTTTAAATAAAATGTTAAAAAGTTGGCTAAAGTTTAAAAGATCACAGTGTTCACAAAAGTTTATGAAATTTGTATAAAGATGTCAAAAATTGATAAATATTTGTCACCTGCAAACTTTGATTACAAAGCTTATAAAAATTCGAAACAATGTAAAAATCTTTACAAGAACTCATATTAAAATTGTGATATTTGTACAATTTGTCAAAATTTGCAAAACATGTGAAAAGATTTTGTGGGCTAAAGATTGTAAAATTTGCAAAAGCTTGAAATAATTTAAAAAAAAATGTTAAATAATGCTCACAAAACTCATTAAAATTTGTGAAACTTATACAATTTGTCAACATTTGTAAAATATGAGAAAATTTGGTGCGCTAAAAATTGTAAAATTTGCAAAAGTTTGAAAGAGTTTAAAAATTGTTCACAAAACCTCAACAAAAATTTAAAATTTTTCAAAGATATTTCAAAATTTTTGAAGTTCCCTAAATGTTGAAAGTTAGCCAAGCTTATGAAGATTTTGTGAAATTCAAATAATCTCTAAAGTTGTCAAAAATTGATGAATATTTGTAAATGTTTAAAAAACTCATGATGAAATGTCTCTTATCTTTTCAATCAAAAGAATAAGTAGATCTGCTACAGAAACTCGTTTCAAAATACTTGAATTTATTAAAGAAACACATTTCAAAATACTCAAAAAAATCCTATTGTTTCTTCTATAAACTCGCTTGTCATTGTACAAATTAGTATAACAGGTTCCCATCAAAAAATCTCTATACAATTGGAAATATTATATTGCAAAAAAATCCATGCTATTGACATTCACTTGTCAAATAATCACAATTTCAATAAAGATTAACTAGTTACACATCATTGAATTATTTAATTATTATCATTTATAGACCTTGCTCTGGCCAATAAGATCTCTCCTGCTGTGTGCAGGGATAGGTTGAATCTGATTCTCAGTGAGTACTTTCCAGTCTGGAAATGTATTGAACTGAGGAGCCTTTTCGGCTAATTCTAGTTGGATTTTCTATTTGCCAAGAAAGGAATCTCAGCCTTCTCTTCTGCCCCATCCCTTCTGTTCATCACTTGTTTATTATTGAATAGAGAACAGGAAGTAGATCAAGCCACGGGCAAAGTCTGTCCACTTTCCCTTGCACCGCCGCATAAAACCCCGAGAAAGATATCATTTACAGATAATGGAATACAAAATTGCTTTCTTCACTATTTTCTCCCCAAAAATAGAGAGAGAGAGAGAGAGAGAGAAGTTGTAAGCCACAAATTCTTTAAGTTCTGTACAAAGAAACAACTTAACTTAAAGAAACAACTTTTTTGAACCAGCTTAGTCTTCCGGAAAAAAAATGATCAAGTATTAAAATCCGTAAAGTTTTTGTTAAAGTTTGTGACTTGTAAAATTTGCAAAAGTTTCAAAATGTTTGAAAATTTATTCAGAAGTTGAAAATTTGTAAATAATTGTGACATTTGTCAAAAACCATAAAATTATGATAGAAGAAATTTTTTTAATGTATATGACAATTCACAATTGAAAAGAAAAACTCATCAAAACTTTGAAATAGTTTAAAAATTGTTTCCAAATGCTTAAAAAATATATGTGAAATTTACAAAATTTATAAAATTTTGAAACACCGTAAAATTTGAAAATTTTCTAAATAATCATAAAATTTGCCAAAAGCTCTAAAATAAGTGGAGTTTGTAAAGGTTTTAAATACTGTCAAAAGCCAAAAAAAATTAAAACTTATATTGAATTGAAAGTTGTAAAATTTGTGAAATTCATAGAATTTGCAAATTTGCTTCAATGATTTAAAATTTATAAACTTTGTGAAAGGTAGGTAGTTTGCAAAAGTTAGAAACAATTTATGCATGTTCACAACAACTTGCAAAACTATGTGAAGAGTTTTTGAAAATTTCCTAAAAGGTTTTCAAAATTTCTAAATGTTATCAAAAGTTGTAAAACTTATAAAATTCATCAAATTCGCAAAATTCATCAAAAGTTTTAAAAAATCTGTAAATGTTTGTGAAAGGTAAAATTTTCAAAGGTTTCAAAAAAACTAGAAATGTTTAGAAAGCTCACAAAGAACTTATTAAATTTGTAAATTTCTTAAAACGTGTAAAAATTGGTCAAAATTTGGAAACAAATTTATATTTGTGAAAGTTTGTAAAGTTTGTAAAGTTTGAAAATTTTCAAAATAGTGCTCAAAAGTTTTTTCAAATAATTTATCAGAAACAGTGAAATAAAATATTTCATTGGAAAATATATTAAATTAGTATAATTTCTGAAAAAGTTGTGAAATTTTTAAAGTTCGTGATGTGTTTTAATGTTTGCACAAGCTCTAAAGAGCTCACAAAAAACTTGTAAAATTTGCAAAAAATGTCAAAAGTTAAACAATTTCTGAAATTTATAAAATTTCAAACACTTTATCAAAAGTTGGTTGTAATATGTTGTAGAATTTGCAAAACTGTCAAATAATTAAGAAATGTTCATAAAACCTCAAAAAGTTTGTAACATTGCAAAATAGATCAAATTTTGCTAAATTTTTTGAAATATTGTAAAATTTTGAAAATTTGTAAATAATTGTAAAATTTGGGGAACTTGTTGAACCAATAAAATTTGTCAAAAGCTCTAAGTTCCAAAATTTTGAACTTTAAACAATTTAAAGATATTACCAAAATTAGTGAACCAACCTTTTTTAAAAATTAGAAAATTTATGAAACTAAAGTAATTTTCAAAAAAAATTATGAAATTTATAAAGTACATGAAAGGCTGTAATGTTTGCAAAAGCTCTAAAAAAGTCATAAAAAACTTGTGACATTAGTAAAATTTGTCAAAACTTGTAAATTTTATAAAATTTGCCAAAAGTTAAAAAATATATAAAATTTATGCAAATATACAAATTTCATCCTTTTAGTATTGGCTTATTCAAAAAAACCTTGTTCTTTGGAAGAGCCGTGAAAAAAATGCAACAAAAGACAAACAAATCCACTAAGGGGGCTTCTTTGGATTTCCCTAATTTGGAGTTCTTCGAAGGAAAAAGACACTAATTTGATCTTTTAAGACAAAAATGTAAGACTGGTGCCAACAGTTCATCACGGAAATAAGGACTCACTGAGCCCGGGATCACTAAGGAGTCTTTAAAAAATTTATGAAAAGAAATATCAGAAGCTTTAAAACTTCTGAACTTCATAGAAGCTGCAAAACTTCTGAAGTTCATAGAATCTGCAAATTCTTTTCAAAGTTTTAAAATTGTAGAATTTGTGAAATGATGTAAAGTTCGTAAAATTTTCAAAACTTGTTATTCAAAATTTGTAAAGTTTGTAAAGAGTTGTAATGCAAAAATTTAAACATTTTAGGGTTGTAATTTTTTTCAAAAGTTGTCAAATTTGTAATTTGTTCCTAAAGTTTGAAAAAAGTTTAAAATGTTTACAAAAAGTTTGAATAGCTAAGAAATGTTTACAAAAACTCAAAAGAATTGTAAAATTTGTAAAAAAATGTAAAACATAAAAACTTTGTCACTAGCCATGAAATTTGTTAACTTAGTAACATTGATCAGAAGTTCTAAAAATTGTGAAATTTGAACGTTGTGACTTTTCCAAAGTTTGAAATAGTTTAGAAGAAACTAACAAAAATATGACACATTGCGTAAAATTAGTAAAAATCTGTCAAAAATTGAAATGTTTTTAAGATTTCAAAAGTTAGCAAACTTGTGAAATTCATACAATTTGCAAAATCAATCAAAAGTTTTAAAATTTTATATTGTTTGTCAAAAGCAGTATTTGCAAAAGTTTATAATGGTTTAAAAATGTTCAAAATAACTCAAGAAAGAATTTGTAAAAAAATGCATAAAACTTTTTCAAAATTTATAAAATTTGTGAAATATATAAAAACTTTTTCAAATTTTATAAAATTGAACAAATTTGCAAAATTATAACATCATTTTTAAAGTTTGTGAAATTTATAAAATAGTTTACAATATTTGCAAAAATTTTGTAAAGTCTGTCAAAGTCTGTGTCTGTGTTGTTCAAATACTTGTATATACACTAAGAAATAGCTGTATATATATATATATATAGACACACACACATAAAATACACTCAGAAATATGTGTATGTATAACATTGTCACAAATATCGTTCTTGGGTTTTTATCGGCAAGGTTTTTCTCGGGTATTATTCGGAAAGTTTGTTTTTCTCGGAAAAATCTCAGGAAAATATCAGGGATTCAAAAAATTAGAAAATATATAAAAATAATAATAGAAATTTTGTAAAAGTATGAGTTTCTACAAATTTTCTTACAAAAACATTGATAAAAATTTTAAATAGTTATTAAAATGTTAAAAGAAACCAAAAAAAGTTCAAAATGTATTAAAAAAGGATTTTTTTTAATTCACCGAAAATATCACAATAATAACACACAATAAAAACGTGATATTTTCAAAATGACGATATTTTGAAAATATCGTCTTTTTCTTCTTTTTTGCTTTACCTGTTTTTACCATTTTTAACGTGATATTTTGAAAATATTGTTGATATCTGTGACAATCTATGTCACATGGGTGCGGGTGCGGGTGCGGGTGCGGGTGCGGGTACGGGCGCGGGGATTCGGCACTTCCAAAAAACCCGGGTGCGGCAGGGGCAAAAATGTAATATATATAAGGGGGTCGGGGGGTTCACTCGACACGGGTTTTTTCAAATTTCATTTTATATACAGCTGCACGCACCCATCTCGTCAGGAGAACAGTGAATACTAATAGCCAGCAAGGCTACCACCATCATTGTCATTTATTATGGAGAGAGAAAATCCTTTACGAAAAAGAAGGATCAGCAAGGCTACCACCATCATTATCATTTATTATGGAGAGAGAAAATCCTTTACGAAAAAGAAGGATTAGGAGCAGCAGCTGCTGTCTATCATTTATTATGGAGAGAGAAAATCCTTTACGAAAAAAGAAGGATTAGGAGCAGCAGTTGTTGTCAGCTGCAGCAGCTGCTGTCAGCAGAATTTTTAAAAAAAAAAATCGCAACCCATTTCATAGGGCAATTTTTTTTTTAAAAAAAAATCCAAAAAAAATGGACCTAAATGATCCTGGGTGCGATCAACGCACCCAGGATCGGGTTGACCGCACCCGGTGTCGCACCCGCACCCGCGTCGAGTCGCGTCGACGCGGGTGCGGCACCCTGCTAGCCGAATCCCTGTGACATAGGTGACAGTGATGTATATATATGTACACACACAGGACTGAGAAGTATATAGGTATCACGTATGTATATATATATATATATATATTGAGAAGTACCACTCTCTCTCTCTCTCTCTCTCTCTCTCTCTCTCTATATATATATATATATATATATAGGCCTTCGATTCTGCCGCCCAAGGGCTGGACGCCAGCTGCCCTGCCGGTTTTTTGAGATCCAACGGTACGGATGGATAGATTAGATCCAAATCTATGGATTTGGAAAAAAATCGCTGAAAACGGACCTCTAGATCAAATTTTATAAAGATTGAAATTCAACACCTTTATCACCTTCGAAAATAGGGGGGCGTATTTTGGGTTCCCAACATCGGATTTCGACGATTTTTTTTAATTCACAGATTTGGGCCATTCGACCACATCTATGTGGTCGGCGCCCCAAAAAAACACCGGCCGCCGACCGAAATGGCCGGGCAGCCGACTGGACGGGCATTCCTAAGAATCCTATATATATATAAGCTAATCCACCTTCTTCATTGTAAAACCTAATATATTAGCTAGATATATTTCCACCAGAAAGAAATACCAGATTAGAGGGAAATGGATGCAACATTTTATCAGAAAGCCAATTGGAATTTAGTAGGAAACTATTTGGTGTTCAGTGCACTTTTTGAAACCTAGCAATTTAATGCATCCACGAAATCAATATAAGCTCTTTCAAAATGTGATTCTTGTCGGTACCCATATTCATGTAAGTTGTAACAAGTATAAACTCTATGATTCATGTTAACGCATCTAACAACCTGTAACCATTTTGAAGGTACTGTCGGTACTCATGTTCATGTAAGTAGTAACAAGTATAAACTCTACGATTCATGTTAACACATCTAACAACCTGTAACCATTTTGAAAGTACTGGCCTACTTTTACAGCAATAGCAGTTAGACAATAAGAATGGGCAAACTAATTACCTCAAACTAAGAGTAAATCTTAAACCACTTGATAAGCTTATATAGTATTTAACACAATTATGAAACCAATAACCAGTGAACACAAGAAACGTGAACTTAAACAATACCTACTAACCTGTTTAAGTAGTTCCATTGCTCATCCAATGGTTTGTTTCTTGAAAGAATCTCCAAAGGACCAATTTCCAATAATCTCAAAGAATGTATGATGATATCATCTTTGCCCACATCATCAAGGTCATTGTGTTTCCCACCAGCATGCGTGCACTTTTGGGTGTCGCAGGCACAGTTTGCTTTACTCAATGAACTGTTAGGATGAACAATTCAAGAAAGATTCCTCCAGTTCATGCCTGAAAGAAAAAGGTCACTCAGTTTAGGGTGTGATTCATTCTTGAAATGCAATTACCTGTGAAATACTCTTGATCAACGAAAAGATGAATAAACAACCCCAATGACTTTCAAGACCTACAAATGCATTGCAAGTATTCAACAATACAACTACATAAACTGATTAGATATAGAATAATGTCATAGACTACATAAGTTGAGTAGATATTT
Organism: Nuphar pumila; assembly: GCF_984573655.1. Classification (NCBI taxonomy): domain Eukaryota; kingdom Viridiplantae; phylum Streptophyta; class Magnoliopsida; order Nymphaeales; family Nymphaeaceae; genus Nuphar; species Nuphar pumila. Next base: position 20,517 of record NC_143253.1, on the reverse strand, counting down.
ATGGAGCTAGCTAGGATCCAAATATCACATTTAAATCTGGTCATCTCTTCATACCCAAAGAGGTTAGCGCAGTGGGAGCGGTTTGTGGCTGTTTGGCGGGCAGTAGCAATTAGATTCTCATGGGTGACAACTCCTTGTGCAAGCCAAGTATGGTGTATCTCTTGAGGTTGGGAAGGTTGTCCAAGAGATTTTACCGCTCAAGAGTCAAGACTGGGTTTCCTTTCGATAGCATTGGAAAAAAAATCTGGTAATCTTTTCTTGGTATCGCCTCGTGCTATTTTAACAAACTAGACTAGTTGAAGGATGAAACAAATACTTAGTTCCCAATTGGCAGGTGCAAGTATGAAACTAACTTAAAAGTCTCGCTCCCATAGGATCTGTTTACGTACGGATCAATTTCCAACTAAACATTTTATCTAATTCAAATCAAGAACAGAAACATCAAATTCTGGATTCAGATTTGGACTTTCATCCTCCAATCCGTGTCACCCCTCCAAGACTACCTAAACTTGCTTCATGTGAAAACTTCTGCTTCCTGCAACTTTCTAATAGTCAAGTAGTCAATTTTCAACACGCTTTCTAAAAAGAGCCAAAGTCTATGACATTGATAACATAAGAGTTTCTATTTCGCCCAATTCTATAACATTGTAAAATGATCGATAATCCAAATCCCTAAAACCATCAGAAACGAGACAAATTCTATGTACGGTAAAAAATCTTCCCGAGTTTATAAACAATCGCCAAGATCGAATGATGAACAACACTCAAAAAATCCCAAAGATCGGAAGAAAGATGATCTTCAAGAAACCCCAAAGATCCGAAAGAATGATCATCTTCAAGAAACCCAAAGATCGGAAGAAAGATAATGAGAACCCGTTTACAAAGAATCCAAAACCTCGCATCTAAAAGACACTGTGATCAATTTCAGACGAGAGAAGAACCAAAAAAGGAAAGGAAATAACACGAGAACCCCAAATTCTCGGGAGAAAACCCTAATACCTGTCGGAAGATCGTCGCATCAGAGCCAAGTGAGCTCGCCTTGATCCGCCGCTACGCACCTCCCGCTGTCGCTCTCAACACAAGTCATCGCCGAAACTCGGGGTGGTTTTACCCATGCTCATTGAGATCGTCTTCTTCCGCCATCCATTAACCGCCGGGATCCTCGACCGGGTGCCGCATGCGCATTCTACCTCGGGAGCCGTCATCGACCTCTGCCGGAGCTTGATCGAACACCGACTCGACGCCTTCGCCATCTGCCGCACTTGTCCGACCTCGGCCTTCCGCCATCACCATCGTAATGATACAAGAGAGGTGATTGGAACCTTTGGACGTCCCCCGCCTCTTCTCCATCGATCGGTGTTCAAAGAGAGAGAGAGAGAGTTGGGCCGTGCTTTCGAGTACTCGGCCCGTATGGGCCTTAGTTTTTCTCTTATACTCGAAAAAAAGCGGGCCTAACCCGGCCCGGTATATATATATATATATGGGCCGGGCGGGGCCGGGTCCGGGTCACGGGCTTCTTTCGGGGCGGCGTGTATAAAGGTAAACCAAAAATTTAGTAAAAAGTATTTTAAGTTTTAAGTTTATCTAGTTTCCTTTTTTCTTTTTTCTTTTTTCTTTTTTCTTTTTTCTTTTTTCTTTTTTCTTCTTCTTTTTTCATATATTTTTTTTCTCAAAAATGTACCGTCAGATATAATCTGTTCATATTTTTTTGTCATAATTATTTATGATGTGCATTTAAGTAGGCTTGTTTTGGTATGATGAAATCAACAATGGTATATGTTGAATCAAGATTATATATATGAAATTAAAAAAATAGATTCAAATGGATCTAAGACAAAAAAAATCTTTTATGAAAATGAAATTGAACTTAATATGGTAGCAAATATCTTCTTGTCTATTGAAACATTCAAATGGAGCCAAAAAAAAGATCAAATTTTAATATGAGTTAATTATGATTTTAATTAAGCCAATTGGGCAGGTACCGGACAAAGAGTTCAGCTCGTGGCCCGTTTAGACCCGGGCCTAGCCCAGCCCATTTATAAATGGGCCGGGGCGGGCTTCGGCTTGAGCTTGATGGACCTTCCGTGCCCTTACAGGCTAGTAAATGGGTCGGGCCAGACTAAGGCCCAGGCATAGGTAAAACGGGTCGGATCTCACAATTGTTCATATTACTAAATTGGTTCAAATGAAATTTAAAGTCACAGCAGAAAAAATCATGCCTAAGTTCGGATCTTTCCGTATTAAAAAAGTATACATAGAGGTCTTGAATATACCAATTCATGCCTAAGTTCGGATCTTTCTGGATTAAAAAAGTATACATAGATGTCTTGAATATACCAATTCAAAGGGTTTAGGGTTTAGGGTTTAGGGTTTAGGGTTTAGGGTTTAGGGTTTAGGGTTTAGGGTTTAGGGTTTAGGGTTTAGGGTTTAGGGTTTAGGGTTTTAGGGTTTTAGGGTTTAGGGTTTAGGGTTTAGGGTTTAGGGTTTAGGGTTTAGGTTTTAGGTTTTAGGTTTTAGGTTTTAGGGTTTAGGTTTTAGGTTTTAGGTTTTAGGTTTTAGGGTTTAGGGTTTAGGGTTTAGGGTTTAGGGTTTTAGGGTTTTAGGGTTTTAGGGTTTAGGGTTTAGGGTTTAGGTTTTAGGTTTTAGGTTTTAGGTTTTAGGGTTTAGGGTTTAGGTTTTAGGTTTTAGGTTTTAGGGTTTAGGGTTTAGGGTTTAGGGTTTAGGGTTTAGGGTTTAGGGTTTAGGGTTTAGGGTTTAGGGTTTAGGGTTTAGGGTTTAGGGTTTAGGGTTTAGGGTTTAGGGTTTAGGTTTTAGGGTTTAGGTTTTAGGGTTTTAGGGTTTTAGGGTTTAGGGTTTTAGGGTTTAGGGTTTAGGGTTTTAGGTTTTAGGTTTTAGGGTTTAGGGTTTAGGGTTTAGGGTTTAGGGTTTAGGGTTTAGGGTTTAGGGTTTAGGGTTTAGGGTTTAGGGTTTTACCTTTCAATTTCTCCATACTTTTGAATGATAGATCCCAAATATTTGAAAGAATCATCCACCGGTATTTCTTGCTCACCAAGCTTCATTTGTGAGAATATTCACAAAAAATTTGTAGACCTTAATCAAGGTTTATGAAAGTTTGTACGAAAGTACAAAAATTTAGAATCATGAAACTAAAGTTTCATGAAATAATAAAAGTCGACAAAATCTCATCAAAAATTATAAAATTTGTTCCCCGAAAATTTTGTAACATTAGTAATGAAATCTTTGAAAAATTCATGATTACCATGCACAACACTAGGAAAACCATTACAAGACGAAGTTAACAGATCTTAATCAGTGCATTTTACTTCACATCAATTAACTTATTAGGCACTCTTGTCCTCAGATTTCCTAATCACTTTCTATTTTTGTCTCTTGACCATAAAAATTGCAGTTTATTAACATCATGTAGGAAAAAGGTTATAACATCGTTGTGAATTATGTAAAATATTTCAGTATCAATAATTAGTGGAACCACAAAACTATCAAAATAGAACTTCTGAAAGTTTCAAAAATTTGCCCATGTCTTCTCAATTTCTCTTGTTGAGGGCAATACACACTAAAAAGAACAACCTCTTCAATCAATATCATTAGCTACATAAAGACCACTATACAACTAGCAACTAATAAATAAATAATTGCACTACATTTAAACTCTGATTTTTCCATGTAGAAACCAATGATGGTGCACTGAAAAATCTTCTTGCTAGCACTAACATCAAAAGAGATAGCACCAAAATTTGTATCATACCATTTCAATCTCCTCCGTACACGCCCAAACAAACACCAGATTTTATGACACTTAATCTCAGTTTGGGTGTTTTTCCCCTGTATTTCCATCACACCCTAAGAGTGCAATAGAAAAAGGGATTGCATGATGGGGCGTCTTGAGACACCCTTAATAAAGTTTTCAATATCACAATAATAGATATCATTTACATAATTATAACATTCATCCCATCACTAAAACGGTTACCAAAACTATTATACTTTTTGTTGCTAAGATGTTAAAATGGTTCTTTCTGACTTCTTTATCTTCCACCTTAACAATGTAAATTTGCGAAAATTCTTCATAATATTCCCAAAAGCTCATAAAAATGTGCAGTTTATAGATTTTGTCAAAAGTTGATAAAAGTTAAAAATCTTGTCTAGAATTGCAAACTTTGATAAAGTTAATGAAAGGTTACAAAGTTTTCCAAAAGTTTAAAAATAGTTTACATTTTTTTACAAAAGCTCACAAAAAATTAGTGAAAATTGTCAAATTTGTCAAAAAATGTAAAATTGAATAAGTTTACTAAAAATGCAATATTTATGAAATTAATAAAAAGTTCGAATTTTGCTAAAGGTTCTAAAGTTTGCGAAAAATCAACATAATTTAAAAATGTTCAGAAAGTCCCCCAAAAACTTGTAAAAATTGTGAAAAGTTGAAAGTTCAGAATTGGCAAAAAAAAATCTAACATAAACTCTAAAAATGTTCCTGAAAGTTGATAATAAAATTTTGAACGTCAAAGTTTGTTAAAAGTTGTAATTACAATTTTGTCATCAGTTCTAAACGTTGTGAAAATTTACCAAAAGTTGCAAAACTTTTACAATTTGCAATAGTTCAAAAACATTTAAAAAGTGCAAGAAAATTTTGTGAAATTTGTCAAAAATTGTAAATCTATAAAAGATGGTAAGGTTTTGAAAGGTAAAATTCACAAAATTTTGAAATAGCCTATAAACATTCCAAAAGTCTAGTTAAGAGTCTCTAAAATTCATAAAATTTCTCAAAAGTTGTAAAATTTGGTTGTAAAGTTTGCAAATTTATCATATAGTTTACAAAACTTTATAAATGCTCACAAAAATTGTGAAATTTGTAAAATTCAATCAAACGTATAAAAATACAACATAAATTTGACAAAACTTGTAAAATTTGTAAAGATTGTAAAAGTATGGAACAATTTGAAAATGTTCACAAAAGTTTTTGGAACTTTTAAGATGCGTTAAAATTTGTGAAACACTGTAAAATTTCAAAAATCGATAAGATTTTTTAAATTTGTAAAACTAGTCAAAAACTGTAAATTTTGTAAAATTTGTAAGTTTGCAAAAGTTTAAAATAATATATCGAAAATGTTCACAAAGGCTCACTAAAAGCTTACGAAATTTGAAATAGTTTCAAATCTTCACAAAAGTTTATGAAAAAATTGTGAAATTCAAATAATCTGCCTGAAGTTTTCAAAAGTAGATAAATGTTGTAAAAAATGTCAAATGCTGCAAAAGTTTCCAATTGATAAAAAATTGAAATTTTTTTAATAAAGATTTGGAAAGTTTGGGGAAGTTTGTGAAACTTTATGAAGGCATGTGAATGTTTGTCAAAGGCAAACTTTCTGAAACTTTATGAAGGTATGTGAATGTTTGTCAAAGGCTTATAAAAAAATAAAAAAAATTTCAAAGCATTAAAAAAAATTGTAAAAGTTATGCACAAATTTTGTAAAATTTTGTGAAAGAGTATGCAAAAGTTTTATGAAAGTTTACAAAAGAAAAACTGTAAAAATTATGCACAATTTTTAAAATTTTCATTGATATTTAGAAATAGTTTGCAAAATTATGTAAAACTTCAAATAAATTGCAAAGCATTGACCAAATTTTCTAAAACTTAATAAATACTTGAAAAAGCTTGTGAAAGCCTTGGAAGAAGTACATTAAAATTTTACAAAATATTGATATACCATTTTGTGGGAGGATGGAAAAATTGTCTAAAACTTTTGAAAAAGTTCATAAATGTTTGGGAAACTTCATAAAAGGTTGTGAAAGTTTATCAAAAATCAACAAGTATATAAATTTGATAAATTTTGTGCAAGATTTGCTTAACTTCAAAAAGAATTGACAAACTTTAGGAAGGTTTGTGAAAGGTTTACAAAAAGTACATAAAGACTTATGAAACTTTAGGAAGATTTTCTAGTTTATTCAAAGTTGGCAAAATATTTTGAAACTTATTAAAGTTTGTGCAAGTGTTTCTAGAAGGTTTATCAAAGGCACATAAGAATTTGCACAACATTGGCAAAATGTTATGAAAATTCTAAAGATTGTAAAGTTTTTAAAGGATATTTACATAAAAATTTGCAAGACATTAGGAAAGTTGCCTAAAAATTTTGCAAAAACTTACTAATGAAAAAAAATTCTAAGAATTTTACAAAAATGAACAAATGTATGAAAAGTATGTAAAATTTGAAAAAAAAAACACACAAAGTCAAAAAATTGAATAATATTGCAAAAGTTCCTAACAGTTTGTTAAAATATGTGAAACATTTATAAAACGTATATTAAATTTTCAAAATAATTGACAAAAATTTGTGAGAATACAACAACTATGCCTTCATCCCAAAACAATTGGGGTCCGCGATATGAACCAACAAAGAAAATCATTCTGGGTCTTCCACATGAATCCTTCTCCTCCATTCATTTCTATCCAATGCCATGTCCTCGGTGAGGTTCAAAGCATTCATATCCTTTCCTATCACCTCCATCCATGTCTTCCTATGCCTACCCCGACCTCTTTTAACTAATATATTTTCCCATTTCTCCATCCTTCTAACTGGAGCATCATTAGGCCTTCGTCGAATATGTCCAAACCACCGTAAACGATTCTCTCTCATCTTATTTTCAATGGGTGCAACGCCTACCTTCTTACGTATCTCCTTGTTCTGAATCTTATCTTTTATTGTATTTCCACACATCCATCTCAGCATACGCATCTCAGCTACACTCATTTTTTGAATATGATGTCTCTTGGCAGCCCAACATTCCGTACCATATAGTAAAGTGGGCCTAATAGTCGTCCTATAAAACTTTCCCTTCAACCGCAATGGCATTCTACGATCGCACAACACTCCAGTGGCACTCTTCCATTTCATCCACCCAACCTTTATCCTATGATTTACATCTCCATCAATTTCTCCATACTTTTGAATGATAGATCCCAAATATTTGAAAGAATCATCCATCGGTATTTCTTGCTCACCAAGCTTCATTTGTGAGAATATTCACAAAAAATTTGTAGACCTTAATCAAGGTTTATGAAAGTTTGTACGAAAGTATAAAGCTGTTGTGATGATGGATTGAATCATATTAAGGTCTGATCCAGATCCAAACTATAAATTGTAACATTGACTGGATTGTATGGGGCGTGTTTATTAGGGCATATTTGTTATTATTTTGTATTATAGGACAGTTATGTCCATTGAAAATATTGTAACCTCTATATAAAGTGAAGGAAATAGGTCACGTCTATTCTTTGGAAAACGTGACAGGTTCAGCCAGCACCAATCTATGTGTCTTCTTCGTCTTCTTCTTCTTCTCTGTTGATTGGTTCTGGTGCATCTCTAAAATCTAACAAAAAGTTCATAAAAAGCACAAAAAAATTGCAAACCATTTTCAAAATTATGTAAAGCTTCGTAAAATACTTACAAATCATAGAAGAAAAGTCGACAGATGTTTGTGAAAATTTTACGAAGTTTTAGAAACTGAAATTTGTAAAAGCATGTGAAATTTTGTTAACGATTTATAAAAAATACAAAAGAATTTGCAGAACACCAAAATTTTGTAAGAGTTCACAAAATTTTGCGAAAATATTGCAAAAAATTGTGTTATTGTGTTACTTTATAAAGGTTGCAAAACAATGACAAAATCTTCTGAAACTTAATAAAGGTTTGGAAAAGTTTGTGAAAGTTTTATAAGAAGTATTCAGAAAATTACACAAAGTATAGATATAAAAGTTTGTGAAATGTTGGCAAATTTTTCTAGAACTATTGCAAAAGATCATTAAATGTTCGTAAAACTTGATGAAAATTTGTGAGAGCTTGTCAAAGATTTATAACAAGTACATAAAAGTTTGTGTAAAACACCAACAAAATTTAATGAAAGTTTGTGAAAGGCATTTACACTAATACATAAAAATTTGCAAGACTTGAAAATTTATTCTTACAAATTTACGAAATAAAAAAATCTATAAAAAGGTTACAAAAATCTAGAAAAATTAACAAAAAATTGTCAAAATTTTACAAAAACATCACAAAATTTAATAGATTTGTCAAATTTTGTGAAAGTTTTAGAAAGTGCATAAAATTTTCAAACAATTGACAAAATTTCTGAAAAATTCTCAAATATCCGTAAGCTTATAGATCTTAACAAAGATTTTTCAATTTTTTAATAAGTTTGTCAAATGCTTGCAAAAATTTGTGCCAATTTCTAGAAATTTTAATAAAATTCGTAAATAGTTCGCAAAAACTTGTGAGCTTCTTGAAGGTTGCAAAACATTGACAAAATTTTCGAAAACTTTTGCAATTTGTCAAAAATTTATAGAAATACGCAAACATGAGTGAAATTTAATAGGTTTGTCAAATTTTGTGAAAGGTTTAGAAAGTGCATAAATTTTTCAAACAATTGTCAAAATTTCAAAAAAAAATTAGCAAATATTCATAAAATTTTGTAGATTTTAATAAAGTTTTTTTCAATTTTTGAATAAGCTTCTGAAAACTTGCAAAAAATTGTGCCAATTTCTAGAAATTTTAATGAAATTCGTAAATAATTCGCAAAAAATTGTGAAACTTCATGAAGGTTGCAAAACATTGACAAAATTTTCTAAAATTGTTGCGATAGTTCACTAAATACTTGTAAAAAATTTGAAGTTGTAAAAGGTGTGAAATTTGTGAAATTCATGAAATTTTTGAAGCTTCTGAAGCGTTCACAAGTTGGCAAAAATCTAAAATATTTTAAATAAAATGTTAAAAAGTTGGCTAAAGTTTAAAAGATCACAGTGTTCACAAAAGTTTATGAAATTTGTATAAAGATGTCAAAAATTGATAAATATTTGTCACCTGCAAACTTTGATTACAAAGCTTATAAAAATTCGAAACAATGTAAAAATCTTTACAAGAACTCATATTAAAATTGTGATATTTGTACAATTTGTCAAAATTTGCAAAACATGTGAAAAGATTTTGTGGGCTAAAGATTGTAAAATTTGCAAAAGCTTGAAATAATTTAAAAAAAAATGTTAAATAATGCTCACAAAACTCATTAAAATTTGTGAAACTTATACAATTTGTCAACATTTGTAAAATATGAGAAAATTTGGTGCGCTAAAAATTGTAAAATTTGCAAAAGTTTGAAAGAGTTTAAAAATTGTTCACAAAACCTCAACAAAAATTTAAAATTTTTCAAAGATATTTCAAAATTTTTGAAGTTCCCTAAATGTTGAAAGTTAGCCAAGCTTATGAAGATTTTGTGAAATTCAAATAATCTCTAAAGTTGTCAAAAATTGATGAATATTTGTAAATGTTTAAAAAACTCATGATGAAATGTCTCTTATCTTTTCAATCAAAAGAATAAGTAGATCTGCTACAGAAACTCGTTTCAAAATACTTGAATTTATTAAAGAAACACATTTCAAAATACTCAAAAAAATCCTATTGTTTCTTCTATAAACTCGCTTGTCATTGTACAAATTAGTATAACAGGTTCCCATCAAAAAATCTCTATACAATTGGAAATATTATATTGCAAAAAAATCCATGCTATTGACATTCACTTGTCAAATAATCACAATTTCAATAAAGATTAACTAGTTACACATCATTGAATTATTTAATTATTATCATTTATAGACCTTGCTCTGGCCAATAAGATCTCTCCTGCTGTGTGCAGGGATAGGTTGAATCTGATTCTCAGTGAGTACTTTCCAGTCTGGAAATGTATTGAACTGAGGAGCCTTTTCGGCTAATTCTAGTTGGATTTTCTATTTGCCAAGAAAGGAATCTCAGCCTTCTCTTCTGCCCCATCCCTTCTGTTCATCACTTGTTTATTATTGAATAGAGAACAGGAAGTAGATCAAGCCACGGGCAAAGTCTGTCCACTTTCCCTTGCACCGCCGCATAAAACCCCGAGAAAGATATCATTTACAGATAATGGAATACAAAATTGCTTTCTTCACTATTTTCTCCCCAAAAATAGAGAGAGAGAGAGAGAGAGAGAGAAGTTGTAAGCCACAAATTCTTTAAGTTCTGTACAAAGAAACAACTTAACTTAAAGAAACAACTTTTTTGAACCAGCTTAGTCTTCCGGAAAAAAAATGATCAAGTATTAAAATCCGTAAAGTTTTTGTTAAAGTTTGTGACTTGTAAAATTTGCAAAAGTTTCAAAATGTTTGAAAATTTATTCAGAAGTTGAAAATTTGTAAATAATTGTGACATTTGTCAAAAACCATAAAATTATGATAGAAGAAATTTTTTTAATGTATATGACAATTCACAATTGAAAAGAAAAACTCATCAAAACTTTGAAATAGTTTAAAAATTGTTTCCAAATGCTTAAAAAATATATGTGAAATTTACAAAATTTATAAAATTTTGAAACACCGTAAAATTTGAAAATTTTCTAAATAATCATAAAATTTGCCAAAAGCTCTAAAATAAGTGGAGTTTGTAAAGGTTTTAAATACTGTCAAAAGCCAAAAAAAATTAAAACTTATATTGAATTGAAAGTTGTAAAATTTGTGAAATTCATAGAATTTGCAAATTTGCTTCAATGATTTAAAATTTATAAACTTTGTGAAAGGTAGGTAGTTTGCAAAAGTTAGAAACAATTTATGCATGTTCACAACAACTTGCAAAACTATGTGAAGAGTTTTTGAAAATTTCCTAAAAGGTTTTCAAAATTTCTAAATGTTATCAAAAGTTGTAAAACTTATAAAATTCATCAAATTCGCAAAATTCATCAAAAGTTTTAAAAAATCTGTAAATGTTTGTGAAAGGTAAAATTTTCAAAGGTTTCAAAAAAACTAGAAATGTTTAGAAAGCTCACAAAGAACTTATTAAATTTGTAAATTTCTTAAAACGTGTAAAAATTGGTCAAAATTTGGAAACAAATTTATATTTGTGAAAGTTTGTAAAGTTTGTAAAGTTTGAAAATTTTCAAAATAGTGCTCAAAAGTTTTTTCAAATAATTTATCAGAAACAGTGAAATAAAATATTTCATTGGAAAATATATTAAATTAGTATAATTTCTGAAAAAGTTGTGAAATTTTTAAAGTTCGTGATGTGTTTTAATGTTTGCACAAGCTCTAAAGAGCTCACAAAAAACTTGTAAAATTTGCAAAAAATGTCAAAAGTTAAACAATTTCTGAAATTTATAAAATTTCAAACACTTTATCAAAAGTTGGTTGTAATATGTTGTAGAATTTGCAAAACTGTCAAATAATTAAGAAATGTTCATAAAACCTCAAAAAGTTTGTAACATTGCAAAATAGATCAAATTTTGCTAAATTTTTTGAAATATTGTAAAATTTTGAAAATTTGTAAATAATTGTAAAATTTGGGGAACTTGTTGAACCAATAAAATTTGTCAAAAGCTCTAAGTTCCAAAATTTTGAACTTTAAACAATTTAAAGATATTACCAAAATTAGTGAACCAACCTTTTTTAAAAATTAGAAAATTTATGAAACTAAAGTAATTTTCAAAAAAAATTATGAAATTTATAAAGTACATGAAAGGCTGTAATGTTTGCAAAAGCTCTAAAAAAGTCATAAAAAACTTGTGACATTAGTAAAATTTGTCAAAACTTGTAAATTTTATAAAATTTGCCAAAAGTTAAAAAATATATAAAATTTATGCAAATATACAAATTTCATCCTTTTAGTATTGGCTTATTCAAAAAAACCTTGTTCTTTGGAAGAGCCGTGAAAAAAATGCAACAAAAGACAAACAAATCCACTAAGGGGGCTTCTTTGGATTTCCCTAATTTGGAGTTCTTCGAAGGAAAAAGACACTAATTTGATCTTTTAAGACAAAAATGTAAGACTGGTGCCAACAGTTCATCACGGAAATAAGGACTCACTGAGCCCGGGATCACTAAGGAGTCTTTAAAAAATTTATGAAAAGAAATATCAGAAGCTTTAAAACTTCTGAACTTCATAGAAGCTGCAAAACTTCTGAAGTTCATAGAATCTGCAAATTCTTTTCAAAGTTTTAAAATTGTAGAATTTGTGAAATGATGTAAAGTTCGTAAAATTTTCAAAACTTGTTATTCAAAATTTGTAAAGTTTGTAAAGAGTTGTAATGCAAAAATTTAAACATTTTAGGGTTGTAATTTTTTTCAAAAGTTGTCAAATTTGTAATTTGTTCCTAAAGTTTGAAAAAAGTTTAAAATGTTTACAAAAAGTTTGAATAGCTAAGAAATGTTTACAAAAACTCAAAAGAATTGTAAAATTTGTAAAAAAATGTAAAACATAAAAACTTTGTCACTAGCCATGAAATTTGTTAACTTAGTAACATTGATCAGAAGTTCTAAAAATTGTGAAATTTGAACGTTGTGACTTTTCCAAAGTTTGAAATAGTTTAGAAGAAACTAACAAAAATATGACACATTGCGTAAAATTAGTAAAAATCTGTCAAAAATTGAAATGTTTTTAAGATTTCAAAAGTTAGCAAACTTGTGAAATTCATACAATTTGCAAAATCAATCAAAAGTTTTAAAATTTTATATTGTTTGTCAAAAGCAGTATTTGCAAAAGTTTATAATGGTTTAAAAATGTTCAAAATAACTCAAGAAAGAATTTGTAAAAAAATGCATAAAACTTTTTCAAAATTTATAAAATTTGTGAAATATATAAAAACTTTTTCAAATTTTATAAAATTGAACAAATTTGCAAAATTATAACATCATTTTTAAAGTTTGTGAAATTTATAAAATAGTTTACAATATTTGCAAAAATTTTGTAAAGTCTGTCAAAGTCTGTGTCTGTGTTGTTCAAATACTTGTATATACACTAAGAAATAGCTGTATATATATATATATATAGACACACACACATAAAATACACTCAGAAATATGTGTATGTATAACATTGTCACAAATATCGTTCTTGGGTTTTTATCGGCAAGGTTTTTCTCGGGTATTATTCGGAAAGTTTGTTTTTCTCGGAAAAATCTCAGGAAAATATCAGGGATTCAAAAAATTAGAAAATATATAAAAATAATAATAGAAATTTTGTAAAAGTATGAGTTTCTACAAATTTTCTTACAAAAACATTGATAAAAATTTTAAATAGTTATTAAAATGTTAAAAGAAACCAAAAAAGTTCAAAATGTATTAAAAAAGGATTTTTTTTAATTCACCGAAAATATCACAATAATAACACACAATAAAAACGTGATATTTTCAAAATGACGATATTTTGAAAATATCGTCTTTTTCTTCTTTTTTGCTTTACCTGTTTTTACCATTTTTAACGTGATATTTTGAAAATATTGTTGATATCTGTGACAATCTATGTCACATGGGTGCGGGTGCGGGTGCGGGTGCGGGTGCGGGTACGGGCGCGGGGATTCGGCACTTCCAAAAAACCCGGGTGCGGCAGGGGCAAAAATGTAATATATATAAGGGGGTCGGGGGGTTCACTCGACACGGGTTTTTTCAAATTTCATTTTATATACAGCTGCACGCACCCATCTCGTCAGGAGAACAGTGAATACTAATAGCCAGCAAGGCTACCACCATCATTGTCATTTATTATGGAGAGAGAAAATCCTTTACGAAAAAGAAGGATCAGCAAGGCTACCACCATCATTATCATTTATTATGGAGAGAGAAAATCCTTTACGAAAAAGAAGGATTAGGAGCAGCAGCTGCTGTCTATCATTTATTATGGAGAGAGAAAATCCTTTACGAAAAAAGAAGGATTAGGAGCAGCAGTTGTTGTCAGCTGCAGCAGCTGCTGTCAGCAGAATTTTTAAAAAAAAAAATCGCAACCCATTTCATAGGGCAATTTTTTTTTTAAAAAAAAATCCAAAAAAAATGGACCTAAATGATCCTGGGTGCGATCAACGCACCCAGGATCGGGTTGACCGCACCCGGTGTCGCACCCGCACCCGCGTCGAGTCGCGTCGACGCGGGTGCGGCACCCTGCTAGCCGAATCCCTGTGACATAGGTGACAGTGATGTATATATATGTACACACACAGGACTGAGAAGTATATAGGTATCACGTATGTATATATATATATATATATATATATTGAGAAGTACCACTCTCTCTCTCTCTCTCTCTCTCTCTCTCTCTCTATATATATATATATATATATAGGCCTTCGATTCTGCCGCCCAAGGGCTGGACGCCAGCTGCCCTGCCGGTTTTTTGAGATCCAACGGTACGGATGGATAGATTAGATCCAAATCTATGGATTTGGAAAAAAATCGCTGAAAACGGACCTCTAGATCAAATTTTATAAAGATTGAAATTCAACACCTTTATCACCTTCGAAAATAGGGGGGCGTATTTTGGGTTCCCAACATCGGATTTCGACGATTTTTTTTAATTCACAGATTTGGGCCATTCGACCACATCTATGTGGTCGGCGCCCCAAAAAAACACCGGCCGCCGACCGAAATGGCCGGGCAGCCGACTGGACGGGCATTCCTAAGAATCCTATATATATATATAAGCTAATCCACCTTCTTCATTGTAAAACCTAATATATTAGCTAGATATATTTCCACCAGAAAGAAATACCAGATTAGAGGGAAATGGATGCAACATTTTATCAGAAAGCCAATTGGAATTTAGTAGGAAACTATTTGGTGTTCAGTGCACTTTTTGAAACCTAGCAATTTAATGCATCCACGAAATCAATATAAGCTCTTTCAAAATGTGATTCTTGTCGGTACCCATATTCATGTAAGTTGTAACAAGTATAAACTCTATGATTCATGTTAACGCATCTAACAACCTGTAACCATTTTGAAGGTACTGTCGGTACTCATGTTCATGTAAGTAGTAACAAGTATAAACTCTACGATTCATGTTAACACATCTAACAACCTGTAACCATTTTGAAAGTACTGGCCTACTTTTACAGCAATAGCAGTTAGACAATAAGAATGGGCAAACTAATTACCTCAAACTAAGAGTAAATCTTAAACCACTTGATAAGCTTATATAGTATTTAACACAATTATGAAACCAATAACCAGTGAACACAAGAAACGTGAACTTAAACAATACCTACTAACCTGTTTAAGTAGTTCCATTGCTCATCCAATGGTTTGTTTCTTGAAAGAATCTCCAAAGGACCAATTTCCAATAATCTCAAAGAATGTATGATGATATCATCTTTGCCCACATCATCAAGGTCATTGTGTTTCCCACCAGCATGCGTGCACTTTTGGGTGTCGCAGGCACAGTTTGCTTTACTCAATGAACTGTTAGGATGAACAATTCAAGAAAGATTCCTCCGGTTCATGCCTGAAAGAAAAAGGTCACTCAGTTTAGGGTGTGATTCATTCTTGAAATGCAATTACCTGTGAAATACTCTTGATCAACGAAAAGATGAATAAACAACCCCAATGACTTTCAAGACCTACAAATGCATTGCAAGTATTCAACAATACAACTACATAAACTGATTAGATATAGAATAATGTCATAGACTACATAAGTTGAGTAGATATTTATGGAGCTAGCTAGGA